>NW_028278623.1:0-300000 GCF_059751315.1 Micrasema longulum
TCCCCGCTCTTCCGCAAAATGATTTAATTTTTTAAATTATGAGTTACTTTATTTAGGTACAACTCGTTGGAAATGGCCTCCAATTGAGGAACTTCAGCCCTACGGGAAATTGGATACAATTTTTTTTTTCTTACGCGGGGTAAAAATTAGAGCATTAAATTGCACTGCAAAGTTTCTTGAAAATGTACAGAAAAAATAATCAAAAATATTTTGATAAAAACGCACTACTTTAAATGACGTCACTGGTTCATGTGAATCAACCTATGATCTGAGAGCTATGGAAGATTTCCGGTCTGCTTGTCGCTTCTGGACCAATGGGAAGAACTGAATGAGAATAAGCGGAAATGAACCTCTGACGTTACACGCGGAGTTATTTCAGAAATACAAAACTTTGAAAAATCGTAGCGCCAATAATACGATATGTAATTTTTTTTTTAAATAAATTTTTACTTAGTTTAACAGTCTATTAACAAATAAAAAAAAAATTAAAAACCACTGAACTTCCTCATTGAAATGTAAATCGCAAAAACTCAAATATTTATATTCCTACAAAAAAAATAAAACGTCAGAAAAAGTTCATTTGCTTTACAAATGTGTAAGTATCTACTTAGATAAAGCTTTTAATTTATTTTCAAATACTGTAATAGAGCTAGGTACATTTGGTTGTAATATATTTCAGCTCTTTAGATAAAAACCTGCGTTGAGCTGAAATGTTTCACAAAATTTAAATATGATTAATAGTATAGCTTAGTTTATTAAACATACATATTAATATACGAAAGAAAAACAAAAAATATTTTTCAAAAATATTGTTGCAAAAAAATTTCCTATTAACATAAAAAAAACAAACAAATACTAATAACGGTGACGCAAAATTAAGAAACAAAAAGTAATTATGTAAAAATATTTTTTTGAATACTAGATATTAATAAACTATAGACAACACTTTACATTTTATGACAATTAAGGAAAAAATATTAATTATTAATTTTTAAATACCAATTATAATGTAATACAATATAAGACTATATAATGGTGAAAAGATAAACAAAATAAATTAAATTAACAATAATATTTGTATGCAAAAACGTGAATCAATTGAAAAAGCATTTTTTTCAGTACCTACCTACTAGTTTAAAACAAAATAAAGTTATATATAATATATAAAATGAGCAAAACCATCTTCAAATAATACGAGTAGGTACATAAAAAGATAGTATAAAAAAATAATAACCAACATTAATAACAGCAATTTAAAGCCAAATAGAATTGTACAACAATAATGAATAAAAACATTAAAAAACGTTATTATATGGAAAAAACATAAATATATGTATTAGATTTACAAATTATGATAATCATAAAAACAACAATACGAAAAATAATTACAATATCGACTCAAACAATCATCATCATTCCCTTTCCGCACCGAATGGTGCATAGGGCTCTGTATTGGTACACCAACCGCAGTGTATCTTGATCATTTTTGTTACATGAAGGTAAGATGATCGGTCTTACGCTTCCGGTACCAGTCCAGGGACTATGAAATATTCTAACGTAAAAATACATTTTCAATTTTTTTTTTAAGAAAAAATAAATATTTGCGTTCTTATAATTTACACAAATATTTCAATTTTGGTGGCCATTTTTAACGAGTTGTAAATAACTCACTATTAGAATTAGAATTTCATGTCAACCATGTTGGGAATCGAACCCGAGACCTCTTGCATGGTAGGCAAACGCGCTGACCGTTACACGACGAGGCCGATTTAAATATTAGGTACCTACGATCAAATATTTCATGTTAAGCTAGTCAGAAAGCTCTTGTTTGTCATGAAAACACGCTTTCCACTAGACAACATTGAAGAATATTCTAAATTGTACTAATTTTCAATTTTTATTTATTTTCGTATTAGCATTATCTTCACGGGGCAATAGTATAATGTGTTTTATCTCGCTCCCGTCGGGCTCCGCCCCCGCCGGTGGCCACGCCCCTCCGCCCCCTGCCCCTCCCGCGGCCGCGACGGCCGGCTAGCGCAGTACCGGCAGCAGGCAGTACCGGCCCGCGCCGCCGGAGCGCCGCGTGTCGCGAGTATTCCGGGTCAGCTGGCACGGATGTGACCAAATGTTCCGACCCGCTCATGTCGATGTAAGTTGGACGAGTTGAAGCACGCCGAGCCGCGGGGACATGAGGTCAGTAGTCAGCATGGATATTGGATAACTCGCAAATATTATTTGAATAACGGCAAAAATATCGATGGCTCAGTTTCTAACGAGAAATTAGTTACTAGTTTTGAGACCGAAGTTTAGAATGATCTCAATTGATTTGTCAAAAATATTGAATTATTTCACGTTAAGTGAAGTATATAGATATTTATGTGAAATATAAATTCACTATGGTTACTAGTTTTAGGAGTAACGTTATGTAAATCATCACAACGTTTCGATTAGTTATGAAGCTGAGAGATTCTTAAGTTTATTAATTATTTATATAAACGCCCAGTGGGCATTTTCAAGGACATATTACTAAATATATAATTATTATAAAGGAAGAAAGACACAATGGTATATAGTAGACTTGGTGGGAGTGGAAGCGGGAGAGAGGTGTTTATAATTGAATTTGATTCAGTGATCGTTTGAAAGAAGACAACTTGTTATAAAAAAAATCAAGACTGGTATGTTAGTTGGCAGACCTAAGAATTCTGGGAATAGGGAATGAAAACCATAGTTAGTTCTATGGTTATCGATATGAAAGAATAAGTTTTGTCTGAGGTTTCTAGTTAGGATATTTAATTTTATTGAGCTCAGTAGTTCAGGCACATCAAAGATTGAGTTGAGAATTTTAAATATGACTAGAAGGTCGGATTTATTTCGACGGTCTTGAAAAGAAGATATGTTTAAGTTAGTTTCTAGCTCATTATACGTATATTGGTTTCTAGATAAGCCCAACCTCCAGCCTATCTTTCTTAAAAATTTATGTTCAACTGATTTAATATTTTTGATTTACTTATGAAAACATCCCTCTAACAAGAGAAAACCAATATTTAAAAAAAGTTATAGGTAGGTACCGTTGTAGAATAAAAGGAGTGCCTTTTTAAATATAATTAGTAGCTAATATAACTCATTCTTTTTTTTCTTATTGATCTATGGAACAAAGCCATCATGGTATCTGTTGAATAATGACTAAATATGATTAGTCCTTTTTTGTGAGTTTTTACATTATTATATAAATAAGTCCACCTTGTTGTGTAGTGGTTGGCGCGTTCGTCTACCATTCTTGAGGTTTTGGGTTTAATTCTTGGCAGGTTGGATGCGAAATATTAATTTTCAAAATTGTTCCAACTGCAATATTTCATTGTTCCTGGATTGGCACCCGAAGCGTAATACTGCTCATTTCACGTTCCATGAAACAAAAAAATATTTAGATACTTTGCAATTGGAGTGCCGATTCAGTGCCCCATGCACCACTAGGTGCGGACAGGAAAATCATGATGATGATGAGTTACATCTAGGTTTATCATCGGATTTTTAAGTATTTTGTGTAAACACGCTATGGCGGAAAAAAAATTCCCATCAACAAATGTTCAATGCGTCTACTGATATTTAAATAATTAAACTTGCAAATTAAATTTTTGATTTTTTAGATTCCATCAATGCTCTCCTTCAAAATTTTTATCCGTTTTGCAGTCTTTCAATGTATTATCAATTAAGTTGATACAAAAAATATTGAAAATCAGAAGCCGAGAGATATTTTGTAAAGAACATTGTATATACTTACGTAAATTACATTATAATTATTAATACATTTTTTATATCAGCATTATTACCTATCCGCATATAATGGTGCATATGGCACTGCAGTTGTACACCAATCGCAGCGTGTCATTATCATTTTTGTTACATGAAGGTAAGATGATCAGTTTTATGCTTCAGATACCAGTCCCGGGGCTATGAAATATTCTTGTATTAAAACACTTTTTTTAATAAATATTTTGTTTCGACCATGCCGTGAATACTCGAGACCTCTTGCATGGTAGGCAAACGAGCTGACCATTACACTATGGGCGGACATATTTGTACCTATGGATAATCAATAAGAAGTGATTTAAGTTCTCGTGATTTATTCGAATATTATTATTTTTAAGTTGTAAACAACCGAGCAAGGAGATGTAAAATAAAATTATTAAAGCGGGGTTCGAGCTTCAAACTTCTTGATCCGAGGTCCGCGACGATACCCACGGGACCGCAGCCCATTTAGCTGAATAAAATGTACACTTTACACACCGTGTAACATTTACTTTTACGCTTTAAAAGTGATTATATTAATATTGGTTTTTATTTGACTTAATTTATAATTGAAGTACTACAACAATTATTTTTCCATCAAATGCTACGGATTTATTCAAATGATTTGGAAAACTCCTGGGTTTTAAGTTTTTTCCGAAACATCACTTCACTCTCACAGTTTCGCACCTCTGCTGGGAGAGCATTCCATGCCATAGGGCCTGCGACCGCAAACGCGCGTTCACCGAATTGAGTGTGCTGTTTGCGTACAAGTGTAATGATTTATCAGCTAGTTCATCTGGAATGCATAGTTCTTTTAGATATTCTAGAGCGAGTTATGTAGTGCCTCAAACATAAGCCAATAGAGATTGTATTCCACCCTCTACGTTTAAACATTCGTATTGCCTATGTTTGCACAGAACATCTATTTGTGTTTTTTAACATAATAAAAATATTGGTTAGTACCTATCTAGTAACATAATTAAAAAAAAAAAAAGTTTTCATGATTTACTAAAATATTTAAACAAGTTGTAAATAACTAACTATTAGAAAATGGGAATCAAGTTGTGCTAAACACGTCACATTCGACCCCACTATGTGTTACTTTAGACCCCGATGGCTGGGTCCAAATTAACACTGGACAAGTCTCTTAAAATCCTCACTAGCTTCCAAATCACCATAAGCACGCTTTAATTTAATATATTCAATTAGAGTTAAATATGCACAGTCCCTGACCGTTGAACGAGTTTTATTCTATAGTCAGTAAATTTGGCATAATAAGTACAAATGTCAAAAATGTTTTTTTGGACCCCTCTCTCCCCTATCTATGCGTAGGTATTTTACACCACAAGGTAAATTTATTGCTACTGGCATACTCTTTCAGTCGAACGAAATTATGTTCAATAACTAGACATAAACTTGTGATAACTCACTGAAAAATTCAGTCACTGAATAATAACTTCAAAAGCATCCACAAAAATATCAAAAATTACATATTTAATTTAAAATAGAAAAACACTTTAAAAAACGTTAGTAAAATATGCAGATAGCCGTCGATATGACGAAGAAGTTCAGTGCTACGGGAAACAGGATAATAAAAATATTTTCTTAAGCGCGGTAAAACATTAGAGCAATAATTTTTAGGCGCAGTTTCTTTAAAAAGCATTAAAAAAAAAAAAAAAACGAACTACTAGACGGGCGATGTCACTAGTTATTTCGAATCGGCCAATGGTCGAGTGTTGTGATGGGTTTGCGGTTTTCGGAGGGCAAATTCACCAATCAGAAGAACTTACCGAAGAGAACTTATGACGTTCACACGCGAAGTAATTTCAAAATTACAAATCTTTTAAAAAATCATCGCGCAGATAACACGTATACGTAAAGATCTTTGGCTTAGTTAGATAGTCTTTTTTAAAAAAAACCATTTCCCCATTCCACGTGCACATTACCTACCTATTTTTTTAATTACAGAATACGCAGAATAGATAGAATTACATTTGTCATTTTAATGTTTTTTATTATTAATATTTAAAGCATTAACTTTGTGGTCAAATATTTTACTACCTAAATGTTAAAATATTTTTATAAAACCAATTACCGACTTTTCACCCGTCTCTTTGTCAGGACACCATTTCAACCAACATACAATGTTTGTTTGTGCATCCAACGTGCATGTTTGACCTAATCAGTGCATGTGCTTATTAAAATGCATGTCGTGTTGGTTTTATATTTTTGTTCAACAACTATAGTGAAGGTGTGTGTATAGTGGGTTTGCATGTTGTTTTAATTGGTTTCCTGATGATGAGACGGGTACGTTTCGAAACCGGTTGACATAGAAAAGTCGGTGAGTGGTTATAAACAAATATTTAATAACATTTAGTTAAATGTTTTTTGTAGGATCCGAACCTCTGACCTTTGATCCATGAGTCTACGTAGTCCACAACATCATTATCATTCCCTTTCCGTACCCTAATGGTGCATAGGACAATGCATTGGTCTTGATCATTTTTTGTTACATGAAGATAAGACTATCAGTCTTACCCTTCAGGTACCGGTCCAGTAGCTCAATCACAAATAATTATCGACGTGCTTAAAAACATGCTAAACATTTGAGCGATCACAATGAACAATAATGAACATGCTTAAGTTATCGCAGTCGTAAGTCAACGCGTGTGTAATCTCTTAATCAACGCTCGTGTCGGTTTGTTTTTTGTTTTCCTCGTTAATAAATACATTTCATTTGCGAAAATTCGGCGTTTACTACGTTAAAGTCAAAAGTCAAAATTAAATTACAATTACCATGGTGACTGCTTTTCTTGACATTTGGCTTGCCAACCGCTGGCTAAATGTAATAAATAGCATGTTTAATAATAAATAAATAAAAATAGCATTTTTTGAATATTTTACATATTTACTCGGGTGAAATTTAAATATGTGATTGCGCAACAGGATTATACGTCGCGAAACGTAAATATTTTGACATTTAAAATTAGGTTTCACGGATGTTCCATTATGATCGCGAACGCGATAAACAACCGTGGTGAGAAATTGTTATCACGTCGATAGTTATTTGTGATTGAGCTACAGGGACTATGAAATATTATTTAATTTAAAACACCGTTTTAAAAAAGTCGGGAATCGAACCCGAGAACTCTTGCTTGCTAGACAAACGCGCTGACCATTACACCACGAGGCCGACGTTCCACATTATCACAATTTGGTTCAGCATTCCTATCTGCAGGCTTATTCTGTCACAATTTCGTTTCGTAAGGTCGTTCGTTAGTCATATCTCCATCAAGCTCTAACGCTATCAAAATCGTATTTCACTCTCGTTCCTTCTCATACGATACGAATGAATTTGCAAAACGAATTAGTTACAGAATAGGGCCACTGATATCCTTCATAGCGCCATTTTCGTATTTTTATTGGTAGATACTTCAGCTCACGCATGTGTGCCACGCGCAGATAAACCCAATAAGTAGGTAGGCAGTGCGTGCGCGTACTGCGTCGCGATCTTACGCTCAGAGATAATGTAGAACTATGCTTACGCTGACAGCTTTCATTGCTCACATTTAAAATCTCATCGGGATGAATAATTGATTAAGTGTTAGGTTAGGTACTAGGAACTTTGCCTACATATTTTGTATTAGGTACCTACTTAAATTTAAGCACTCACTTAAATAATTTTATTTTAAAAACAATTAGGTAGGTCGGTACTTACCAACAATAATATTTGTTAAAACATATTGATGAGATGGATATGTTTTGATCATCACTATGGCAGCATCATCTGCATGGCATGTGATGTTGATGACCTTATCTCCCTTAGTAGATTCACTATTTTTTTTTTATTCTTAAAAGCGTTTTATTTAGTATATTTATTCTGCTTGTGTAAGAAAAGGTTTTTGGCGTATATATTGTTGTGCTATATTTAGTTATAAAGGTGCTAAACTTGCTTTGTTTCTTTGTTGTTCTCAATATGTGTTATTTTCTAAATGTTATTATTATTTATGTCCCGAGTTGAGTTGTTGTAACTCCTGGGAATGTAATTCAACGTATTGTACTTGTAAAATACTTTGTGTTATATAATTTATAAATAAATAAATTAATTAATAAAATATATGTTTAAACGTACCTGCATTAAGATCTAAGGTTGATTTCAATGGGATAGGTGCTTTTCCTTTTAGTATTATTTATCAAAAGGGGTTGATTCATTTGCATAATAATTGTTTTTACTATATTGTAAAGTGATTGTTCGGTTTCGATTTTCAATTAACCTTTCTACTGGAAAAATGCCGGGTGATGGAAAAAAACTCAAAAGATAGGTGACATATATTGGTTTACCGTAACAGGTACCTATATATCAGAGGCGAATCGTCCAAATAAGCGATTATGCACAGCTCACTATTATATTTGACACAAATTTGACGTTTAAAGCAAAGTGATCCCCTACCCAATGACATATCATTAGTTCTGTAAATGCCCATCTCTATATAATTCTTCTGACATATTATTAGAAAAATAAAAATCCGTTTTATGCAATTGTTGGTAAACAGAAAAAATCGATAAAAGAATGAGTCCAAATGTATTTCCCTGTCAAATTCCAAATTGCATTTGGATAATCAAAGCGCCCACCCTCTCGTTCTGTTTCTGTTGATGAAAACTAGTGTCTGAAAACGACTGTTAACGAAAACTAGTGTCTCTCTTCAGTTTCGCATGTTCTTTATTGATTTAAAAAATCTAATTTAGCAAAAATGAATAGGGATACTAGATAATATTTATTTCCAATCAAACCGCGAAAATAATAAAACATGGAAACTTGAAAAAATTTCATTATACCCTCCTCTGCAGTATTGCCAATTTGTGATCAATACATAGTTAAAAGATTAATTTAATTTTAGTTTTCCTGTGGCAGTTAAGAAATACAGTCTTAGTTCCGAATTGGCACCGCGACCATACTTCCCAAATCCCGCTTCCAAAGAAAGAAGAACGTATAACACGTACAAAATAAACAACGACACAAAACCCCTGTACATATATGAAATATCTGAATAATTCGACCCATTCAAACAACGAAAGAAAGATAATTCAAATTACAAAGCATATAAATACATCAAATTATTAGGAAAATACCTACTGGCAAAGTCTCAACTCAGATCCTAATAGGACCTATCTTATCGAAACTCACGAAATTTCCAATCGTCATAACAACATTGATTTCTCATGAAATCATAGTTGTCTTAATACTAATAGTAAGAACAATCTTGAGCAAAAACCCTAATCGCCCTCTCAAACCTTAAGATAGATGAAGCGGGTTATTGAGCGCAGTCAGAGTGCGGTCCGCTGAGTTAGTGTACTATTTAGTTTTTCAAGTTTCCACGTCCCGTTGATGGGACAACAGAAACACAGATGAACAAGAATTCAGTTGAGACAACCGGTGAAAGTATATTTTCCAAGTTTGTATTAATTTCTCTCAAAGTGATTTAGGCCTTTCCCCAGTTCCTCCCATTTTTCAACCCATTCGCTCACAAATTTGAAAAAATACGCTTTGATTTTTGTATTTGGATAGGTATAAAACGTAATCAGGTAACTATGCATTTATTTCACAATGGTTTCGAGGCTTCTCAATAGTGTCTTTGTTTCTCAGGCAATGCTATGCCGCGCCCTCCTCGCGAGTCATACGGGGAGCAGAAGCCACCGTACTCGTATATCTCCCTGACGGCGATGGCCATCTGGAGTTCCCCGGAGAAGATGCTGCCCCTGGCGGACATCTACCGCTTCATCACAGACCGCTTCCCCTACTACCGCCGCAACACGCAGCGCTGGCAGAACTCGCTCCGCCACAACCTCTCCTTCAACGACTGCTTCATCAAGGTATACCATATATTACTCTTACACATCTTGGAATAGTGAAGGGTTAAACCCATTTTGGATTTGAACATTCGTTTACTCGTTTGTTTCATCTGCAAATTTGTCATTAGCCAAAAATGTTTTAATATGAAAACAATTCGCCGGTGTGGTGGTTATATTCTTGAAAAAATAACGTAAAAACACAAGTTTCTGCTCAATAGAATCTGTTATGTTTACAAATGGTTAAAAAATGTGCTAGAATGAACCTTTTTTTAAACTTCTAGGTGTAGGGTAAATGTGATCACAAAAGAAGTGTGTCACAAAAAGTGTAAATCTGGGGATTTCGATCGTCCTCTACCCGATAGCCCGACACCCCGACACACAAGGATCTGGGCTCGGAAAGGAAGGTTAAGAATATGTGAACACTCGCCCTCCACTCAGTAGCCAGGATCTTTAAAGACCAAGGATTGAAGGGCGTGACCTGATTTACAGAGACCCATCATAATATCTTTATGCAGGTCAAAATGACGCGGCGACAGGAGCTTATAAAGCATTGAGGCCTGATAATCTTTTAAGCCGAGAATGCTCATTTTTCACAAACAACCATATCCTTTTCTGTATGTTCCTTTGATTATAAAGGGTTGTTAGTCACTCTAATAAATAAAAAACTAATTTCATTCAGTTTTGTGATGAGGAAATATTTGAAAAAAGGATAGGAACATGGAATGGATACCTACCTTTGATATCACGTGAATGTTCATCAACCTTAACCACTGGATAATGAAATGCACTATGAATTGTAACGATGTTTACAACGACGCGCGACAAATTCAAGAACTTCACATACAATTGCATAAAAAGTTCTTGGATTCTGAATTGGACTATGAATTGTAACGATGTTTACAACGCCGCGTGACGAATGCAATAACTTTTTATGCAATTGCATGTGAAGTTCTTCGATTCATCGCGCGGCGTTGTAAACATCGTTACAATTCATAGTGCTTTTTATCATCCAGTCGTTAAGATCAAAGGTAGGTATCCATTCCACGTTCTTATCCTTTTTCCAAATATTTCCCTTTCACAAAACTGAATGAAATTCGTTTTTCATTTACAGTCCGCCTTTCTCCGGTTATTAATAAGTTTATTAATTACTTTACTCGTAGATTCCTCGGCGACCGGAGCGGCCAGGGAAGGGAGCCTACTGGGCGCTGCACCCCTCAGCCCTGGACATGTTCGAGAACGGCTCCTTCCTGCGGCGGCGGAAACGCTTCAAGCTCCCCACCAGGGTGCAACACGAGCTGGCGTCTCTCACCCGCCTCGGGCTGGCGGCGCCGCCCGCTCCCCCGCCGGCGCCGCCCCCGCCCCTGGCCAGCCCGCCCTGCACCTCGCTGGCGCCTCCGCCGCCCATCACGGCGCGCGACTCCAGGAAGTCCTTCAGCATTGAGAGCATCATGCACTCGGCGGATAAAGGAAATCATCAGGTACCCAGTTATGACATTCGTTTTTTAGTACCTAGTTAACTAGTTAATTCTACACAATAAAATATACACATTTTTACAATATTAATTAATACATTATAAAGACAACAAAGTATTAAAATATATTTTGTCCCGATAAACTATTCAATAATAGTTTGTCATCGGGTGCTCAGACATTAGTTTTAATTAATAATCAAATAAAAGAGTGCAGACATAATACTGTATACGTTTAAAATAATGAACATATATTATTTTGTTTTTGATGCTTTGAAAAATATTATTAAGAAGAAAAAAAAACAACAAAACCAGATAAAAATGATTTAAAGAAATATTTTTTTGAAAAGTAATAAAATAATACAATTAAAATTGAAAAATAGCCATTTACTTGGATATATTTTGAATATAGTTAAATATAGAAAATACAAAGTTACGTAGATATGCAGCGTGCACCTATGATAAACCCAGTAACATTCGAAACCTCAATGATCGGTATGAGCAAGCTGACATATTAAAAAAAAGAAACAATTTTTAAAAAATATATGCCAACTTCTGCAGAGCGCAGAGCTTTTTACTCTCTTTAAACAGCTATTCGGTTTTTATTTTTTTGGTTTTTCAAAGATTCTAAATAGTTTTTTGAAATATGCCCAATATGTCTTGGTGCTCATACTGATCATCGTGGTTTCTGATGTGACAGGGTTTATTACACACTTCAAATTTTTAATTGCACTTCAAACCTTTAAAGAATTACCAGTTAACTTTTTTAGTATCAATGAAGAGATATACATTCAGACTCCTGCATTTTAATTTTATTGTCAGCATTGTTTCAATTCAGCAACGACATTTTTGTTTACGTAGGTACCTATAACTCTGATCAGGGGACCTTTTATCTAGCAGGGTATTTTATGACTAGCGGAATGCAGACATCAGTTCATCAAAATCCATAACCTGACGTGTGATTTGTCATCGCTTCCAGATGTCGATGGACCGAGTGCCCCCGCCTGTGGGAGGCCAGCTGGGTGCTCCGGTGGCCGCGCCCTGGATGTGCCCCGCATATCTGCCCTGGGCGCTGCCGCTTTATTCCAGCCTGCTGCCCCTCCTGAAGCCGCCGCCCCCGCCCAGCCCCGCGCAGGAGCTCCTCCGCCTTCACTACCAAGCCTTCCGCTTCGGCGCGCCCCCCTATCTGCCCCCGCACCTGGGGCCGCCGCCCTGAGAGAACCCGAAGCTGGAGACACTTAGACTAATTTGGGCGTCCCGGGGGAAAATATATCAACCGGTTGTGAATTGTTGTGAAGCGTTGTGAAAAAAGACTAAAGTCATCATTAAACACTCCCAGTCTTGATATTTTCGTCATTATGAATTTATAAGTTATGGTTCTGATCATTTTAAAAGGTCACAAACATTGTATTACGCGGTTTTTATCAGTATTCACCAAGTTTTAATCAATTTTGTTACAATTGAAATGATACGGTGTGATAGTAAAACGAAATTTAGATGCGAGTATCTATAGTGACTTGAATCTAGTGACGAGAGCATACAAAAATAATTGTTAGTGAGTGTGACTTACAAGTATTATAAATATATTATTGTACAGTTTTATTCCGTAAGTTATTATTAGTGAGTTATGAATTTTGTCGTTAAATACAAAAATCTGCCGTTCAAAATGTTAATTAAATAAATGGTTATTTATCGAACAGATGTTCTTTGTTGCTTTGTTTTAAATCGCGAATTAAAAATGTTGGAATTTTTAATTTATTAATTTACTCATAGAATTAAGAATAGTCCAGAAGGAGCGCAGAATCATATTTGAATACATCGGACTGTGTCCAATAATTCCCCCACTTAGACACACATTCGCCGCGCGCATGCTTGAAGTCACCGGGTTATATTGCCAGATCGCGAAGAATATAACCTCAACACAAATGTAAGGTTAAAAAAAAGCAATCTGTTAATTTCTCTAAAATTTTATTGTGCACGCGGACACATTGATTGACACAACATAGTAGATAAGTAATGGGTCATTTAATAAGAGTAATTGAATAAATGAACTTTGAACTTAAAATATAAAACAAATATTATTTGACATGAAACGGATATTTTTATATAATGTCAAATAATATTTGATGTTTTGAAGATAATGTCGGTCAAACGTCCACCACAGAGTTGTTTAATTCGAGATTCAATTTTAATTAATTCTCTCATTAGATGAGCAAAGTAGGGTAAAAAAATTTACTTCCCTGGCAACACTAACGAAATTTCCATTTTGTTTTTTCAACAATCTGACAGATGGAAAAATAATTTAATTTTTAAGTAATGCATTTGTTATACACACACATTCATTAGCTTATTACACATGAAATGTGATTGCATCCTGCTTCTTAAGATCCTAGCAGTATTTCTTCACTTTAAAAGGACACAACACGGGATAGTTGAATTCAAATCAGGAGTTGCGTACTGAGCGACGTCTACAAAGAAACTAATGGGTCAAAACGTAAACCTACTCATTTATGAGCAGTTGAGTCGCCTTCTGTTTGATGTGCGTATGCGGTTTCTGGACTATTCTTAATTCTATGAATTTACTATTAATGGCAAGTCGTTACTATTGCATTTACGTACTTTGTTATTAAGATTATTAATATACAATTAGATGTAGAGAAATTTCAAATCAGTTATGGTTTGTTTATGCTTTACCTATTAGGGTATGGTACCTTCCTTTCGAACGAAAGGCAGCTAGTGCAATGTGTAAATATAATACATACATTATATTAAAATTATTCAAGGTATGGTAAAATGCACATTCGTTAATAAATAATACCTACGCAAGAAGTATGAACACGGGCTCAGTGAAAATCTAGTTACGAGTAAATACAATTCATTGGTAGTAGTATAAATATAAAAAAAAATATATACCTAATAATGACATTGGTTTACTAAAATAATAATGACAAAAAATGACAGTTTAATTTTCTGATGACACAAAGCTTCGTTTGTTTAAAAATTAACCGATGATAAGAAAATAAAGGTCTTGACAGCAATGAGGAACTTCAGCCCTACGGGAAATTGGATACAAAAAATATTTTCTTGCGCGCGGTAAAAATTAGAGCATTAAATTTTACAGCAAAATTTCTTGAAAATCTACGAAAAAAATAAAATATTTTAATAAAAACGTACCTACTACTTTGATTGACGTCACTGGTTTATATGAACCAACTAATGATGTGAGAGCTGTGAAGAATATCCGGTTGACTTACCGTAAACGAACCAATGGGAAGAACTAACAGAGAGCAACCTCTGACGTCACACGCGGAGTTATTACCGATTTACAAAACTTAAAAAAATCATAGCGCTGATAATACGATACGTAAAAAAAATATTAAAAAATTGGCTTAGTTTAATAGTCTATCAACCAATATATTTTTTTAAAGACACTAAACTTCCTCATTCATAGGTAATAGAATAAGTATATAAAAAACGGTATACATTTTTATTTTATTTATTTTTCAAAAATATTTACAAAATAGTCTTAAATTAAAGTCTTGCTGAGTTGCATACATACAACTCGTCATCAGGTTCTTATAAATTACATTGATTATTTACACTTAACCTACATTAACAATAATTTTACTTGAAAAACAATTACATATTACATTATGAAAAATTAAAAACTATCACTAATACAAAAAACTTTTTTCTAATAACCGTAATTTGAGCAAACGTCTCACTCCCGTATTTAACTCAGCATTTTTAATATTGTTTGGTAACATGTTAAATATTTTAGGTATACTGTATTGCAGTGTCCTTTTGCCATATTTATTGCAATATCTAGGAACATCTAGCCCTTCCATACTAGTAAACCTGGTGTTGTAATCATGTACCAACTTGTGTTTATACTCGGAGTGCGACGCATGCTGACAAATTAATTTGTACCAAAGTAGAGCCTTAACAGATAATTTATTCACAGATTTATACATTAATGATATTGAAATATTGTGTCTCTGGCGGTATACATCTTTGTGTAGTAGCAATTTGATCATAGAGTTTTGAAAGGTTTGAATAAAATTAATATTAGTTTCACTTGATAAACCCCAGGAAGTTATGGCGTATCGTATAATTGATTCAGAGAGAGATAAATAAATAATTCGTAAAGTATTAACAGGGACATAATATTTTGATACGTACATTCTATTACTTATTGCTCTTAATCGCTTACACAATTTTCTAATATGTACATCCCATTTAAAATTACAATCTATAGTTAAACCGAAATAAACACACTGCTTAATATTTTCAATATTTTCACACGTGCACGGTTGCATAATATCACTATGGATACACGTATAGTTATGTGATAAAATTGACGGTGTTGTGTGAGTTTTGTAGTTCGGTGATCTTATGTGCATAAGTTTGGTTTTAAAGAAAAGGAATTAATTATTAAACCTGCATCATGGGACCATTTTTGCAGGTTTAAAAAGTCTTTTTGCAATAACTTCTCTGCAGTTTTGAGATCCTTGTGAGACAAAACTAAAGCAGTATCATCGGCGTATACATAGTGTTTGACATTGTTAAATAGTTTATACATGACTGTCACATATATTTTTTATTTTTAACTTTTCAAAATCATTCTTGTTGTTGAAATCTTGTTGCACAAACAAGTACCCAGGTACCAACTTATCAATAAAAAGTATTTTTCCAAGGCAAGCCAATAAAAAAAAAAAAAAATAAAATAAAAAAAGGCAAGCCAACGTTTGGGCAGGACAACGTCTGTCGGGTCAGCTAGTACGTTATAAAATGTTTGTCTACTTTACAAAAGACATTTTGCGCTGTAATAACAGTTTCACCTGTCAATTTTGCCCGTGGCTATTGAAACAATATAAATTGGTTTTGCAAAAATTCTTTAATTAATTAATGTTTGTTTTTGTAATTGAAAATTCGAATAACGTCCCTACGTTTTTTTATGATCAACACCAATGTTTTCGTGATCGTGTCACTTAAAATAGCGGTAGGTATAAAGATAGGCAGGTAACCAATAAACCTGTCCCAAGTCCAAAAATATTGTAATTTATTGTTACTAAAACAAGTTTATTTTGCATTTAGGTAACCATGACTTATTTAACGAAAATTAAGCAGGTGAAAAAATACACAGGTAACTTCTAGTTAATTAACTACCTACCTGTTGTATGTATCTACCCTTGTGATGATTAATTTACCACAACAATAGCGCTTAACTCAGTCTTAATATGTAGTCTCGATAACTTCAAGAAGAAACTAAGTAGATTTTTGTGGAGAAGTTAAGATATCCCATAAAACAGATTTAAGCATATCAACTTACAAGCTGTAGTCTAGTAAAACGCACGAAAAATTAGGAAATCATACGATTTTGCCGTGTCAAAACGAATGTTTTTTTTAAAATCGCGCAATAATAAAAAAATTAAAAACATTTAAAAAATAAACAAAATAAATTATTTTCTTTGATTATTGAAAAATATATACGAGTACATGAAAACAACATTTTTATATGTTTATACTTATATGTATTTATATAATAAGTCATATATTTCTTTACTAACTTCGTGGAAATCTGTTATTGGTTCTGAGTTTATACACTATATCTGTTTGATTACTATAAATATGTATGTAGAACTGTGGGTTTCCCAAATAAAATAAATAAATTAAACAAAAATTAAACGCATAGATATATAATTACAATTATAAATTAAAATGAAAATTAAAATAATATTTTTTAAAGGTATTTCTATTAAAAAATATACTTAAAAGTTTTATACAACTAAAATATAATTACTTTTCGATCGGCAGATTACGCCATTTCAAATTGAGACTATACTCAATTAAACTAAAAGACTAAGTATTGAACTAAAATTTGTTCAAACGATATAGAGATTATAGATTGAAAATTAAAATAGCCGAAGAAAAATCTTAATGTTTTGTTTTTGAAAAGAAAAAAGGCATTTTAAATCACATGTATTTTTGTGACATTTTCCTTTATTTCTACATAAAATTATGCCTTCGGTAATACTTAAAAAAAATGTTATTTAAATATTTTAGTGGTTTTTATAGAATTGTAATATCTTTTTTTAAAGAAGATAATTCTGGTTGCAATATTCCATTTCTAACAATATCTTATTTAGGTTTGGTTTTTATTACCTTCATACCGGTGGTACCCATAACGGCCAAATACCAAAGATACCAAAGTTTAGTCTAAATTTGAAATGGCGTAATATGCCGGTCAAAAAGTAATTATATTTTAGTTACATCCAAATTTTAAGTATATTTTTAAAAATATTTTTTTTTAATCTAATTTATATAAACATATATATTTAAAATCGTTAGTTTTAAAATGGCAAAATCGCATGATTTCCTCATTTTTCTTGCGTTTTACCTGACTACAGCCTCAAGCCGCTCGCTTAAAATTGAAATAATAATAACGAAAAATATCCATGGTGGGGTATTATTACCGTTCATTATTCTCAATTTCACTATCTGGCATTGAGGAGCATTAACTAGAGTAAGCATAAGCGTTCGAAGTATGGTTCCTCAACCTGCGGCCAATAGGCATATGTTTGATAAAACGGACTTGAGTCTGTTGCTAGCATTTCTCGGCTACTTTTGAACTTTTGTGTCTCCTCGAAACTACAAAAATGCCTATATGTACGCTAAGACACTGAACAAATCGTTCTGGAAAAGACAGAACGTTTTCATCTTAATCATTATTTGTTCAAAATAGATATTTGAATTTGAAATTCATTGCAACGGAGAGGGAAAATATTATTGAGAAGGGAATATGGAAGTCTAGACATTTACAGGGCTTAAAACCTGTCATTGGCTGGTTTAAGTGGCCACTTTACACACTGGGAGGAAATCCAGCCAGTCTGCGAGAATTTGGACACACTCAAACATTGTTAAATATTTTAATGTTAAAAAGTTTTATTGTTATGTTACCAGTACTCA
Source organism: Micrasema longulum (assembly GCF_059751315.1). Lineage (NCBI taxonomy): Eukaryota > Metazoa > Arthropoda > Insecta > Trichoptera > Brachycentridae > Micrasema > Micrasema longulum. The sequence goes on from NW_028278623.1 coordinate 18,075, forward strand.
TGATGTCCAAATGATTTCGTCAGTTACCCCACGCCTTCGTCCACAAGTGTATTTTTCCGTGTATGTAATAAAACGGTAAACAAATGTGACGCGTATACGGAAGGAAGCAACGTGCATAAAACTCACAGTAACCCGGTAGAAACAGTCACTGCTTTTTATTGTACTACGTGACTACGTGTTTTGCTTGCCAAAGTCAATATGATATGACGTGATGACACTTGCATCCCTCGCTGGCTAATCCCTTTCCTTTGGGGACGACTTTTTAGCTCGGATTTGTACGGAATGTTGACTCTATATATTATAATATATCTCAATGCTATCTGCACACATTGGCGCACTACTTAGGCACATCATCCTAGTCCAATAATTGTAGCGTATCTTGATCAATTTTATCACACGGAACATAAGGCGATTAGTGATTAATATATTTATTCCGGTGCCAGTCAGTGTAAGGAACCACCTTACAACGTTCACATTTCACGTCCACCCTGCTAGGAATCGAACTGAGGACCTCCAGCATGGTTGACGAATGTGTCAACCGCTACACTACTTATGTACTTACCGCCACTAGATTTCTTTTTTGAGAGTAGCTATAGAGTCAAAAACGAAAACAACGACCGATGCACGAAAATGCGAAATTGACTTTCTTTCAATAATATTTGATCGTGAAAATGTTTCATAAGGCTTTACATTCCAGATTCGGAAAAATATATATTTATAACTAACAGAAGTATCAAAGGATATTCTAATTATTCTTATTTTTAGAGGTGGGGGTCAGCGCTATGCAAGCTCCTGACGTCACTGCGATCCGTAAAGATCTATTGTGACGGGTCCCCGTGAATAGTTCTCGCCCTCCAAGCTCAGGTCTATTAAGAGCCTGGCAACTGGGTGGAAGGCGAGAGTTTACATTTTGCTCAATCTCCCCCTCGAAGCCCAGATCCTTAAAGTATCGGGCTATTAGGCAGGGAGCGAGCTCTTTAATATCTTCAGGTTTAACCAGTGATACCCCGAGGATAAGGCTCCTTTTATAATGCAAAGCATCACACTCACATATAACGTGTATAGGTGTTCCTCATCTGCGCTGCAGAACCTACATATAGAAGTTTCGGAAAGGTTCATTCTAGCAAGGTGTTTGTTCAATCTGCAGTTCCCTGTGAGGGCTCTAAATCAAAGGATATTCGTTTGTATGTATCTAGTTGCGACATAAAGTGTCAAAAAAGAATTAAACCGCTCTCATGTAAAGTTGAAAAAAATAACATGCGTCGTTCTTCTACCATCAGGACGGTTTGTTGTTGGCAGAAGTAAAAATATGTGTAACTAAATTAGTAATTTTATTGATAGTAAAAATATGTTATCGGTACAAAGAAACAGGGATTAGTTGGAATATTACGCTCGTAAACATCATAATATTCAATACTAGCGCCAAAAGATCTAGCGAGATCGACTCTAGCGGACGATTTTCTCATCTTGTCTACGCATGCGCAATCGTCCCCGTGCATATTCTGTTTTGCACAATTCTTTACCCAGAATTTGTATGAAATATACCATATCTTCTAAAATCGTCATTTGAGCGAGATGGACAACGCTACATACCGGCGAATCATGTGTTAGAGGGAGAAGATAATAAACATACTTCGGGCATTGCCGACGCATGCGCAGATTTGAAGTTTGAAGTTCGTTTGTAATGTCACTTTGAACATGCGTAGTGACCTGATATTAGTTCGAATTTAGTAGATATAGTTACCTATAACGTGCGTATAATGTTAGGCGAATTTAGCGTTCCTGGTTCCGATGCGCGGGCGGTCATGTCATACTATCGCTCGTTATCACGTCAGTCCTGTCATATTGTTATAATATTAATAAACTTGATATATAAGTTGACAAAATGTAAAGGAATGCAGTGGCAATGTTTTTGGTCAGGAGCCGCCAGTGGCTGCTTGTGTCACTTTATCAATTTATCATCTGTCCTTTTTGTTTCACCGCATCTTTTCCCTTTTCCTTTTCTGAAAATGAGGATTTTCAATAAGGTTCAGCATCCATGTTGTTTTATAAACCTAGTGTTGATCGTTGTTCGCAAAATAATATTATATTATTAATTGTCAGAAGTTACGTCGTCAAAAGACAGCTCGTTTTGTCAACTGTGAACAGCTCGTTATCTGCAATCGTCGAAACATCTAGCTAGGTTCGTGCTGCGCATGCTTAGGCGCAATTTTCATACACAGAAACTGCCCCACGTAAAACAGCAAATACAATGGCCACGATTTGTTACAATAATTGAACCTATTTATGCAGAAAGAAGCTAGTCCACTATTTTGAAAAAATGAGATATTGGTGTTTTCAAATCCAAGAAGGTTAGTTCTATGTTCTGCTTAAAACAGTCAGGCCGCTTTCATCCAAAAAAGGGCCATTAGTGGTTATTAAATCTTCTGAAAATTCCATGATGTCAAAATGTCATGAAAATGAATGTCGCCACATACATTCAGAGTTTGTATAAGGTGTCATTAAATATAAGATCTTGCTGTTTTCTGAAAAATGCAAATTTTATCAGAAAAAAAATCACCAAAATTCATTTAAAACATAATTAAATTTTTTTGAAAGTCATTATTCAAAATGAATTGAGCGATTCTTTACAATTAAGTACTCCAATATAAACATAAAATAATATGATCAATATATCGTGACAGGAGGCTTAACTAGCAGTTCATAATGGAGTTCTAGTGCCAACTCTAATGTATGGGAGCGAAGTATGGAATTGGAAAAATGATGATGAAAGTAGGTTAAATGGTGTCGAAATGCAATCCCTCAAGCGAATGTGTGGTAAAACGATCTATGATAGGTGCAAAAATGTCGAGATTCGTGAACTGTGTAAGGCTGAGATATGCATTATCGACAGAATCAAGAAATGGGTGCTGCGTTGGTTTGGACATGTAGAGCGAATGAACAACGAAAGAACGGCCAAAAGGATCTACGATGCGAATGTTGATGGATTCAGAAAACGAGGAAGTCCGAGAAAGACATGGCACGATCAAGTCTATCAAATACTTGAAGATGGACATGTCAAAAGTAGGAATAATCGGCGTGTGTGCATGAGACGATGTATGAATGTTGAGGAAGCGAGGTATGTATGCAAAGACAGAGTGATGTGGCGTTCTATCCCCTCTGCCTACCCCCGTGCTAAAATTATTAACATTCTGGTTCCTACAAGCAACACTTACCTAGATAAATAAATATGTACAATTGTATTCGATTAATTAAATATTAGTTCAAAACTGTAAAGAAGTGTAAAACTTATTAACAGTTTAATAACTGTGTAAATATATGTATAAATAAATAATTAAATACAATAATTACAGGTTTTTTTCATTTAATCTCTAGTCAGAAATATGCACATTGTGGGTTAAAAAACGATGAAGACTTTTTAGCTATTTTTAACTCATTTATTACGATCGTAATTATTCACACTTTACCACCAAATTGATCAATCAAATCTATTTTTGTTGCATTATATATTTTTAATTTAATTTATTACCATTGTTTATTTTCAATTCAAGATGAATTCAGGAAGAAATCATCCTTCATAGGATATGAAGGATGATTTCTGCCATCCATATAAATAATTTTATGTACCTAGACTGGGAATTTTAGAGGATCCGAGTAGGAATAGCAGCCTATTAAAAGTTCACACCATTCTCGCTCAGAAATCTTACTATGTAATGAATCACTTCGGGAGTAATTGAAAATAGGAGAGAACTGACATTTATTGGTAAATTTATGTTCGGAATTTAAAAATAAATATTGTATCCGTCAGCGTCAGTTATTGGGCAGCCAAAAAGTATGTGGCCAGGCCGTGTCTAAGCCACATTCGCACAATGGATTCTGAACTAAATACTTTTATTTTAAACAGGTGAGTGTTAGTGCAGCGATGTGCAATGTTAGATGCCAAACTTTTTGATATTTTTACCGACTTAAACCAGGGTTTACTTACTTATATATTTAAACACTTTATATACATATTAAACACATATGCGTAAGGGCGGCATATTGCCTTAGGGCAATTTCTTCCTACCTCCCAAACCGTTCAATTTGAGAAAATCAGTTGTATATTAACATGTTGGTTTATTCATAATTTCATTATAAAAATATAAAATTGATAAACATATATGTTTATGTTGGGAAGACATGTCAATTTTTAAGTATTGTTTATAGAATATAAACATATTTTATTATTTTATTAATTTTTCACGTTCATAAGGCTTTTACATACAAGAAAGTGATATAAAACATCAGTATATAAAAACCATAAAATTTTAAAAATACAATATATAACAATAAAAGATAGAAGATTTAAAGGTATAGCTGGTATTCAAAAAAAATTAAAAAGAAGCTGTAAAAGATAGTAAAAGTTGTATGAGAAATTTAAAAAAAAATAGATAGACAAATAAAATACAAATATATTAAAGAAATACAGTTTAAAGGTTTAAAGCAGCTAGGTACATAATACTATAATACAATATAAACCGAAAACTAAGTTCTATTTGATATGGAACATATAAATTGATTTTTAAAATTTACAAGACTCACGTTAAAGACATCGATGTTAGCATATTGGTTGGCAAGTACATGCATCCGTACTACTGGAGAATTCGCGCTGTAATTGATCGATGATGGACTGCAGTAGAACAACGTATTACATATTACATCTCGTTTATTGACAAAAAACATGGCTACTTTTACGCGTAAAACCGATAGGAAGACCCACTTTCTTTATTAAGTTTCTAGTGTGTATGTTAAGGAAGTAATCATTTATCGTCTCTGGACTGGTAACTGAAGCATTATACTGATCACCTTACTTTCCTTTGATGTAAAAAAAAATAAAAAATTGATACGGTGTCCAAAGTAAAATACTTTTTTTAATTTATTTCGACAGAGAGGGAAAACATTTTTGAGAAGAGAATATGGAAGTCTAGGCATTTACAGGGCTTATGACCTGTCATTGGCTGGTTTAAGTGGCCACTTTACACACTGTGTAACATTCACCATTCTGCCCATGTTTTAACATCCACATTTCCTCAACTCTTCCATCTGTTGACTTTTGTGAAGTAAAAGAGCTGAAACCTTTATCACGTGGGTGAGATTCATCCGGCTGAACCAAATGACCTACTAGGCAACGTCCAGTCAGTCAGTCTGCAAGTCCAGCCAGTCTGCAAGCATTTGGACATAATTAAACATTGTTAAAATACTTTTATTGGATAAAATTCCACTTTTATTTTTTTAATACATTGTACTAAGTATTTTTTCTTACGATACCTTATCAAAATTTAATATGGAATTCTACAAATTTACTACATACACAATAAATAAAAATGATCTATATATCGCACTTTTAGGACGAAAACGACTCAACTAAAAAAATCAACTTTTTGGGAAATTGCAAAAGAAGAATGTAAATTGTGACACCTTCGTATTCTTTCGTCGATTGTTTCGTATTTTTTAATTTTGAGTTAAAAATTATTCAGAAGGCATTCAGCTATGAATCTATGAAAAAAAGCACAATAAAAATAAATTGTTTTAAATTTAAAGATGTCATTATTAGATTGAAAAAAAAACCAACAAACAAAAACACTTTGATAAATAAGATAATGACATTATTTTTATAAGGTCAGATCAGGTCGCCAAACACATGTTTTTATTTATTCATGAAATGGCATAAACTTAAATAAGTCACTAAGATTATTGGTGAGTCGGAACGAAACAATCATAAAGCTAAATTGGACGTTATAATATTTTTTTTTAAATATACTAAACTTGCCATTTGTATCGAATAAAATCGACTCAACCGGCTTTCGGTCACTATATATCTGTCTGCGTTGCGTCCTTCACACAGAAATGTAAATACAACACTAATAGCGTCGCTTCCGTACTGACACGGAATCTTTAATCTCTGAGTAAAAAAGTGACCAATGTAACGGTTTTGTCCTATTTCAATCCGAATTTTGCGTTTTTCTAAATGCAGAAAGATGGATAATGTTTATTGTCTTCGTTTTATGATCGTAACTCATTTTACGCTTTTTTTGAGTTAAGTCGTTTTCGTTCTAAAGGTCAAAGGTGCGATATATTGCAAATACAGTGAGCTATGCATTTTGGTGCAGATAGGGAAATAATGGCGATGGTTAAAATGGGGTTTGATATATAACGATTACGTTTTATAATAAATATTATAAGAAAATTCTTATTCAAGGAATCAAATTCACCTAATGAATATTGAGATAGATTTTATTTTATTTGTACCTTTTTATGAAAATAAAATTAAAGTTTTAAATATGTGTGTAAATTATATGATTAATGTTAAGATTGATCCGGATTATGGTCACGTGGCTAGTTTCGCGGGTTCACAGATCAGAGGACCAAGGTTCGAACCCCGCTATACCCCAACTTGATTCTTATTTTTATCATGCTTAAATAAGCAGTAAATAAATAAAATACTTGACACTAATTTAAATATTTTGATAAATCGTAAGAACGCGAAATTTGTTTAAAAAATCTGATTTTTAAAACAGAACGCTTTGTGTTGTCAAAAAAAATCATTACCTCAATTAAAAAAATAATCTTTTAAGATAGCATTTTAAAATGCACTAAACATTCTATACAACACCCCACAAAACACGGTTAAACAATGCGCTACGTCATGTTTTCTTTTAGGGTGCCTTAAGCACTAAGTATCCAAATACTTTCATCCCAAATGGTTTATCATTATTTAGATACGCGATTGATATTCCCATTAAATAAAAAAGAGGGATCCTTTAGGATTCCGCGCATACCTGTTGTGATTGGTCCCCCTCCCTTCCCCCGGCCCGACGACCTGACGATGCGCTTTTGTTTCTACACAGGAATTCCCCCCCTCTACCCATCCCCCGCCTCTCCGCCCCCTGGCTCACCCTACAGTCCTTCAGGGGAGACTGGCAGACGCCCCCACGTTTATGTTTAAATAAAATTTAGGAAATGTTTCAAGATGCATGTAAAACCTCCTTTTACGCTGCTCTAACTTACGATTTTTAGTGAAAAATATTTTCATTAATTTTAGGAAAATGTCAGACTAGTTCTGCCGATGGGTTCTGGAGATGGATCACCAGTCTTGAAGATGTCTACTGAAGCGAAAGCGCTCGTTGGTCAAAATAATAAAAAAAGTAAAACTAAACCAACATTGACAACTTTATTTATAATTTTATCAAAATCTTTATCTATGGAGTTTTATCAAGATATATCAACAAAAAACATCAATAATACCAACATCAGTGTTTTTTAATATCTTCCATAGTTCAAAAACAAAGTAAATATATATGTTAGCAGATATTATACGTGTATAAATATAAATTAATCGTTTTTCCTTACTAAATATAGTTCTCTTGCTCAAACGTAGGACGAGGAACATTAGGAAACTTATTTTATTTATTTAAAACAGTGGTACCTATATATATAATTAATTTGAAAAAAACATAAACACTTAAACCCATAACTATGTCATATATAATAAAATAACGGAAGGTAAAAATACAACTTTTTAGAGTGACAAAGGCAAATTATCATAATGCATTCCTTTATATTATTAAGGTAATCAGCGCCAGAGACAACACACAGTTAATAATTATAGTTTGGAAAAGAAATGCTTAAAAAGCATCGATTTTAAATTAAATTATTGTAATTGAAATATATAAGTTCCTTCTTTTTCTTTTATTTTGATTGAGTTTATATGATAGGTAAATAAAAATGAATAAATACGTATAGTTACAAATACACCGACTCGTTCTTTCGAATTCTTAACGAGTTACTAATTCTTATTTAAAGTTCCAAAATACTCATTTTAGCATAGTGAGAATCAAACATCTGACAAACAATTTGTGTCATAGTCCCCCAGTTACGAATACTTCAAGTAACGCCTTATTCGTAAGTCGAAGTTAAAACATATTGCGTTATGTATGTACAGAGCGGGGGAGATGATATCTCAAACGCTGAACAACTACAATGAGAAAGAAGACAAATTGCATCGAATCCAATAAGAATGATATCAAGGTTCAATAAATTCATCGAAAAGTTCTTCGAATTCATAAAATAATAAGTTTTTTTTTGTAAAAAGTTAACGTTATTATCTTTCCCTCGAGTAATAAGGCGCCACAGATGTAGAGCCGCCCATACATACGAAAATCATTTTAGGATTATCAATCACTAAGTTCTTAACCAACTTGACCGATCACAGTGGAAGTGAATTATTTTATCGTGGTCACGTGGTCAAACGCCAAACGTCAAAGTCAACGCAAGTCTAGTTTTGTATGATTTGTGCGAGATTCAATTTGTCCTTGTCGTTTGTTTTCGAAGGTTTTCTTTCTAAAAAAACGTAATAATTACATTTATTTACAAAAATGTTAAGCTTGTTTTTTTTATCTTTACTAATTTATTTACGATCATACTATGCACGACATTGTCGTAATAATAATATGTACCATGTTAAACTAATGTTTCCTTTTATTTCTGTCTCAAATTATTTTTAAAATGGTGAATTGCAAACAAAAAATTACAACACTATACGACAAAATTGTCAGGAGTATTTTGCATTATTTAATTAATGTAATCATTAAACGGTGCCAAATAGTGTAATTTGGAAAACGTAAATATTTTAAGTGATGACATTTAATAACGTGTGGCAATATTGAAAATATAATTATATCCTGTCCATACATTTTAGTAGATCTTCCATTGGAATTGCTAAAACGATAAACAATCACGGTGAGAAACTTTTATCGCGTCGGCTTTAACCATCAAGTGCAGCCATTGTGATTGAGTTGCTAGCTTGTTGTGGTACAAAAAATGCATTTCTCGTAAAGTTTTACACCAAGAATTTCAACATGTTTTAATTGAGAAGATCAGTTTTCGATATTGGAGTTGGAGGAGGATTAAACAAATTCGAGAGAAGACAAATCCATCTAGTAATGCAATTGGCTGATTCGCTTACCGTGCTTGAGATTTCGGGTTCAATTTCTGGCAGGGTGGATTTGAAATGTTAGTTAAAAAAACGAAATCTAATATTCCTTTGAAACTGACATTTATTTCTTAAATAAGGAAGTTTAGTGGTTTTTTGAAATTTGTTAATAGACTATCTGATTGAGCCAAAAATAATTTTACTTACTGTATTATAAGCGCTTTGATTTTTTAAAGTTTTGTGATTTAAAAATTACTCCACGTGTGACGTCACAAGTTCTCTTCAATGAGTTCTGCTGATTGGATATTGAATTTCCGTATACCAGAAATCTATCAAAACATTTTATCATTGGTTGATTTGTAAGAACTAGTGACGTCGTTCAAAATAGTTTGTCACACACTTTAAAGAAACTTTGCTTTACCAATCAATGCTCTAATTTTTACCACGCGCAAGAAAACATTTTATGTATCCAATTTCCCGTAGCAATGATCTTCATCATTATGAACACAATGTAATTTATATGTTTTATATTAAGAAACAATATTTATATGATCAAACTATAATCAGACAAGTTACTATTAACAGAATAGAAAATTTTTAAAAATATAAAAAGCACTTCAATCTGGGGGAAACCATGGCTGAAGGATGGACGAGACTAAAAATATGTTAGAGTGACATGTGAACAAAGAAAAAAAATAACGAATTAGGTACACTGTAAAGCTGAATAGTCCTTAGAACAGGCCATCCTAGTGAAAAGAGTACAGAGTATGTATCCTCTTTTCCTCTTTCGTCTGTTTTCTTTTTTCCATTAAGCAATAGTATTGATTTTAGGTAATTTATAACATATTCCAACTTTTTCTATTTTTATATATCTTTAGCTTTTTTATTTTTATTTTCTATTGAATATGTTTTGTAACTAAAATTGTAAAAATTAAACTTTTATTTTATTGGTTGGTTGGAAGATATTACCATTTGGCCCGCCAAGCCCGCCAATGTACCAACATTATGTACAAAAAGTTAAATAATAAAAAAAAAAACTCTTAAATCAATGTTGGAATTTTTATAATGCGCTAAATTTGTTGTTATTTTTAAAATGTTCGAATAGAATGTTCGACGAAAATTGTGCATTCGATGAATTAAGATGTTCGACAAATTTTCCCCTACCCTGCAAGTGTAATATTATTTAACATAATCACTTAGGGCATGTTCTGGTCCAGTATGGCATGGTCATCGCAGACTTTGTATTTAAATCTCCAACACGATTAATAAAATTGTAGTGAGAGTACCTACCGAGTTGTTCTAGTAGGTACTTAGTGCCTTTGGAAAGTCTTAAAACTATAATATTATCTATAATATGCTTACATACATACGCAAATGTGTATATGCTCGGCTAGATGTAGGTACACATGTGTTTGTGTAGTGTGATTGTGTAGGTTTAGGTACCTATGTGTCAATATCTACATCAATTGCATAATATGAATATGCACGACCAGTTAAACACGTAACTACATTTGTAAGATTCGATTCCCGGTGAGAACACAAAAATTAAGTATGATTTTTCTCAAGCCTGGGTGTTCTGTGATGTAATTCACCACTGTAATTGGGTATCCTGGCCTGAAATGAAAAAAAAAACCCGTTTCATGTATACACAAAAATAAATATAAGTGGGTATATTTACTCCACCCTATCCATAGAGATGCGTATTTTAATATTTCAGTTTCAGTGCTGCGAGCAGCGTTTATTTAATAATTGAAAAATACGTATAAGAATTTGTTACCCACTAAGTCTAAAAACTTTTCGGTGGGATTAATTTTTTTTTTTTTATGACAGGTTTATATTACATTTATTTTATTTTTATTTAAACGATTTATTTATAAAAAGGCACTATAAAGTATCTTGAAGATATTTCTTCAGTTATTTTTTTTTTCATTTGAAGATTTTTCATGTTAATGATGGTTTGTGGGAGATCATTGAACAATCTTGGAACAACGCAATTTAATGTTCGCTCTCCGAAGTAATTTGTAATTCGGGGAACAAGCAGGGAGCCCTTAGTTTTTAATCTAGTGTTGTGAGTGTGGGAAACTCTTTTTTTATATTCCGGATCAACAAAGTGATCTACAATCAATTTGTAGTCACAAATTTGTTTTACCGGCAGGACATTACAGAATTTAAAATATACACCTTCGCCCATATGTTTCGATAAACGGATTATGCTATCCGGTACAATCATCAACAGTCTCACCTGAATATCATAAATTTTACCAAGAGGAGACTGGAAGGTGAGACCCCAGACACGCAGTCCGTAAGATAAAATGGATTCAATGAGCGAGGTATACATGTATCATAACGTTTTAAAAGGTAGTATGCTTATTTACATGTTAATATAGTGAGTGTCCTGAAAAAGAAATGGGTACGTCTCGAAACTGGTAGACGTTAAAAAGTCTATAATCAATTAAATATTAATATAAACTAACATTTTATTTTTTTAATTATTTATTTATTTAAGAAATCATACAGTCTTTATATAAATACCAGGTATAAAAGAACAATAAAAAAAAGTAGGACATTGATCCAGATTTCACATTAATTTATTATGAACGCAGGAAGAGAGGGAAAAAAAATTTAAATTCTAAAAAAAATTTATTTAAATATCAAATAAAAAGTACATAAAAAGGAGAAGACATTGTATAGCTCCAACTATACATTCCTCCTCTCTCTCTCTGCTTCCATGAACATTTATATTTCTTAGTGAAAATTCACAACCAAAAATAATTAATTAGATGCAGGTAGTAGATGCACATATGAATAAGTATAAATGAAGAGCTGAAATTAAAAGTTAAAATTAAGAATTAAAATTAAAAAGTTATTATTGTAAGATAAAATTAAAAGTCAAAATTAAAAGTTGAGCGGGAGATAAATTTAAAATGTCTTTAACAGATCTAATAAAAATATGGTATTTATAGTTTAATATGTCGATATCACTAAAACTGTTATGTTCGATTATTAAAAAAATACAACATTATTTAAGAGCCCTCACTAGGTAAATCTAATATATAATAATCTAAGGAGGACTGTACACGGTGCAACGTTTAAATTTTAACTCACATGTCACTAATATATTTTTTCTTTTACGCTAATTTGATTCAGCCAGAGTTAAATTTCTTTTGAAAATATTTTTTGATATATATTTGATGGTCGGACATAAGAGTATAGTAGCGAAAGTGCAACTTTTCGGGAGAGCAAAAAAACGTTATTTTGAACCAAATTAGTCAGTTACAGAACTCATATTTTGCAAAATGGGTTACTATAAAATGAAAATGGGTTATTATAAAATCATCCATCCATTTAGAGTCCCAGTAACGCAGACCAGAAACCAATCTCTTTTCAAAATTAATTTGTAAATAGAACCTGCCATATGTGTAATCAGAAATTAAATTGTATTGATATTAATAACATATCTTTAACTTCCTTTAAAAGTGAAATTTCCAAAAATAATTCAAGTTATGATGTTGCGCCTTGAATCCGCAGCCTATATTATGCAGGTTATTTGCAGTTCTGTATGTAGGCACATAATAAATGAACACTGTATGGTTAACTATTGTTGTATTATTTATTGTAATATGCAACTGTGTGACCAATATTCATTTACATTTCTAGTAATATTATAAGTTTTGTATGATTAGTTATTTTATGTTATGTATAATTTTTATGTGACAACATTTACAATAACAATATTATGTAGAAGCCTCTAATTGGACTTTATGATATGTATTCATGGTATAATTGATTCTTATAAATGTATAAATGTCTGTTGGCTTTCCAATGAAATAAAATAAAATAAATAAAATTATTTACAGATAATTTCATTTGTGTAACAAGATTCAAATAATTTGTACAAATAACAGAAATATTCCTGTTATATTACTTGAACCATTAAAGATGGAACAGAAATGAGTCTACTTACACTATTTGTACCACTCAATGAATGATAGAAATGAGTCTACTTATATTACCGAGACCATTTTGTAATATTTGTGCCACTGAAAATATGACACAAAGGTGAATACTTATTTTATTAAAATCAAAGTTTAATAGGATGTTTATTTATGTTTTCAGTAGTCATAGAAGTGTACTGTTAATACCATCGATGCAGGCGTGTACAAGGAACAGTTTCGCATATAAATCACAAAATGAACAAAAATGTAGTTATACTATTATGTCCGCCCATCAAAGATATGTTAACTTGATTTTGTGCGGAAGCATTGTTAATATTTCAGCGGAGAAATAATCCTTGAACCTTGACCACATTAGTTGAAATGTTTCACCTTATAGTAAATAGGTACTATAAATAAAAATGCTAATATTATACCATATATCCGCATATAATCTACTATATCTCCTACCTACGGAACAAAATTTAACCCTATATTTAAATATAAAGTATTCGTAATGTATCAAAATACGTGATGTTCGTGGTTTGTGCGTTTATGGTTCTCCTTAATAACATAAGAGGTGCCTACTTTTATTCAATTTGAATCTAATCTTAGTGAACAAATTATACAAAAGAAATAAACACGTGACCAAAACGATACTTCTCATTTGATGGCGAAATAAGGTGTATGGGAAAGCACAATACCTAATTTAATACATATTTCCCTCCACGTGTTTCTAACAAAAGAATATCCAAACAGCATCCCATTATTATTGAAGAACAAAGCTTTATTTTTTACCGCCCTAACCTGCTCATCTCACAATTCGGCTGCGGAGTTCGAACCTTCTCTTCAGTAACACCGAAGGGAATTGAGAAAAATCTCAGTATTTGACTGAATATGTATCGAAGAGCTCACTTTGATATTTCTCTTTCGGTTAGGTGATCTAAAGTTGCGTGACGCCGCGGGTCAACAGAAGTGTTTCAGTTCGGGTTTGAGATAACCTCGCTTTAACAACATAAATATATTCCATCACCTCTGTGCTATGGTGTATAATCACGGATGGGATTTAATGTTCCGCCCCTCCTCCGTCTCCTCCGACGGCGGCCATCGGGCCCCGAATGGTCCAGCCCGCGCCGGCAGACAGCGTGGCGCGGCTCGTTAGTACATCACACGAGGATTACCCGAGGGAATAACACTAAACCCTAAAACACGAGTCTTAACTTATCGTGTATAATATCCTCGGGGCACGTCAACGTTGCTGTGGGAGAAAACGGTGATTAATCTATTCCAACTGGATGGCGGCCGCGAGAAATATCTCTGGACTCTCCGCCGCGTCACCGGGACCCCGGGACTAGGGACTCGCGCGAGTCGCTCCAAAATATCTCACGAAGTGTCGAAATAGACAAAATCATTAGCAACATCGCGTAAAAATAAATCGAAGAACGAATCCAATCGAGTTTGATGGCATCGACAGCTTTCGGGTAGACTCGGACGGCGCAGCTAGTAATCTCCGAAGATACTGCCAATAAAAGCAAACGCCGAAAGGAAGATGAAGGCAAACCCGCAATAAATACATCAGCGGCTGTCGGCTTCGCGCGAGCAGTACTAGATCAAATGATGAACAGAATACAGAAACCGGTCTTTAAATTGGCATAAAATACCACAGTACCGAAGTAATAATGGCGGTAAACGGATGCAGAAAGAAATACGACAGTGGCTGCCGCTGATACTCGTACATACGGCGGGTCGATCAGCCGTCAGCCCAACCAGCAATGGGAAGGTATCTAGTAGCTAGTAGCGACTTAACAATAAAAACTTCCTAATTAAATTGTTGTTTCAGATTATAAAGATAACAAGTAAAAGCCTTTGATGTGGATTATTAATCACGCACCTACCTACTTTTATCACCCTGCCACTACATATTCATACAACAGGTACGCAATCCGTCGACACAAAATCACAAGATGTAGCTTTTTATGAATCTTGATTATAATCTCGCGTTTGACAGTAGCTTTAATTTTGATATGTATTTTTAGGATTTATCACATTTCGTTAAATTACCCGTTGCATCCCAGCTTATGATACCTCATCCAATTACAAATACCCGTTATTATTAACTGCTTTCAATTTTCCCAATGAACATAAAATTTGAATGTCGTAAATCGACGACCGCGACCTCCTTCTCCGTGTCTGACAATTAATTTTAATAAGTAAATATAATATCGATAAAATGACAATAAACATACATAATTCTGAAGTCCCGTGTCGAACGCCTCGGCGTTCTCGATGGGTTCCCGGGCCGGCAACTCGCGGCTGGTCGCCGGCAACCCGGCCGAGGTGTTCATTACGGGCTCGTGTATAGTTTTAATATAGGTATAGAGTTGAGGATTTACGAGTTAGATTCTGATTTGGGTCGGCATTCCGGTTTTATGGTCTGTTAGCTGTGAACAGTCCGTTTACGATTCCTCTCGATTTTACAGCTTCTCCTATCTCCCGCATGTCCCACGCCGTGTATCGGCGTCGAGACTCCCTCGTTTGTTAGTTTTTGATGTACCTAACATTGTAACTCCTCTTCGATCGCTACTAGCTACCGGTGCGCAGGTACCGGCTTAACACCTATGATGTTTATCCCATCGGAGTAAAAAACTGATGTTCTCCGATCGATCGGTGTGTTTTTCGATGGCAATAAATGTAGGTAATATTTACAGCTGGTACCTCAGTGGCAATAAAAGCGCTACAATTTGTTGCAATTTTATTGCCCACTACTGTTGTTCGTTCAGCTGGGAAATTAAGCCGAAAGCGTAAATTATAATGATAGTTAGGTTTTTTGGGATCCATTTAACCATCCACGCACAGAGTACCGTTGGTAAAGCGGATCTATAGGCGTGAAGTATTTTCATTCTTCCCCTTCGTACAATGGCCGTCCAGTGTGCTGGCGAAAAAGGTTAAAATAATAATAATAAAAAACAACCCCGAATAGGAAACTCGAACCGACAAGAAAAAAGAGAGCCAATGGAAAATATTTAAAGAACTTTAATTCAATTCCCATTCTTGGTATACATTGACTTTTTTGTTACACGGACAAAAAAGGTCTGTGTGAGGTAATGCCCCCCATCCTCCGCCCGAAGTATCCTAACGTAATACAATTAATTATTAATAAGCGTATCAGCCGTGTCGTGCTCTTCTGCTAAGGAGCTCGGACCCGCTGCTTCTCAAATTGTATCTGCATTTTGTGGAACGGAATTCGGAAATGAGTTTGGTAAAAAACGGTTCTTGAACTTGCGCTCACTAATAAATAACTATGCCAACATATTCCTCATTCAATAGAAGTTTCTTCACTGCGATCTGAAAAAAAGTTTTATAGAACTCAATTGGGTAGGTAACTAAATTATTGGATCTGTGCGTTTTTAAAAAATGATTAAGTTACGTAGTTTATAAGTCGATATATATTTTTTTTTTTATTAATCACACGAGTCCATCGCACTTTTCATATTTAGCGTTGATTCTTGTTATTATAATGTTCCTGAGTAATAATTGGGTAAGGTATTAATGAAAAATTTAAACCATTTAGAAATTCAATATTAAATTCGATAGTTGGTACTTAAATTGTGAGGAAGATTCACTTAACAGAAAAATAATGCAATAAAGATTGATTTTAATATTTCTTGAGTCAAAAGGGTCACAGTAATAAATTATTCGTTCTTTTCCATATTCGCTTATAAGTGAAGCATGCGGACATCACCAGACGCCTCCAGGAGACCCTATCACCAGCGAACACTCTCGCCTCTTCCCGAGTCAATCCTCGGACACAGTAATAAACTATAGGGATTTTGCTTTTTAAATATTTAATAGAACTTTGTGACAACCTTAACTTATTTAAGTAAATTTGTACTTCATTGCCGTAAACCTTTTATCCGATTCATTCGTTAATTGCACTGGTACACTGATTGCCGCGTACCGGCGTACCTCGACCTCGGACGGACTCGAGTTCCACGTGTGAATAGCAGTCTGGTCCGCTGCAGTCGAGGCCCGAGATCCGGAGTCCAGCCCAGGCCCGGCGGACTCCTCCGGTGGCGGTAGCGGGAGACCACCGGTGCCCGCCATTGTCACGCCTATCGGTCGCGCTCTTCTTGCGCCACAAACGGGAAGATCTGAAAAAATAAAACACCATTTCGAAGCGTTGATCTTGGATGCTTTGTGATATTTTTTATCGACTTGCAGCGGCGGAGGCGTACTAAAGATCGTGTTTAAACTCCCGCGCCAACTTGACAAAGGCGAAAATGTAACCCGATTTAAAAATAAATAATCATTATCATCATTCCCTTTCTGCACCTAATGGTGCATAGGGAAATGCATCCGGGTAAGATGATCAGTCTCATCAGTTTACTACTGCCAACAGGCCGGCTTTTCCTGAAAAGTTTTAAGTGGTTTCCTCTCCACATGAGCAAATGTTGAGAAGTTCCTGATTGGCCCACAATAGTATATCTATATCTATTTTTCAAATTTTCTTGATAAAGTGTTCTATAACATGCTGTGTCTTTCTCAATTGCCTAGAATGTATTTGGAATTTATGTTGTCCCATGGGATCACACTCTTCCAGGATTGAAAAAAATATCAAGACGCATAAAGGCTTCATTTATGTTTTTGCTTTTCAAAGTCTCTATGATTTTATCAGCTTCTTCTTCCTCACATTCATTGTGTATTTCATTTACCAGTTGATGCTTAGTTAAGTATTCACTCAATTAATTCATTAACATCATTGTTGTCGACGTCCATGTTTAGTTCATTCATTAGGGCCACTTGTTTACCCGTGACAGTTTACAGAGTTTTTTCAGAATTTATAAAATCACTTATCATTTGTGGGCATAATTGTTTCCAGGAACCTTTCATTGTTGACTCTTTTATTTCAGAATGTAGCTTATTGTGTTCTATATAGTACGGTTCTTCCGAAATTCTCTTGATGGAGGCTCACCTTCCCGTCAGTTTCCTCGATGACCTGACTTTTTATTTTCCTCATATAATATCGTTTATCATTTCACATCAAATAACAGGCGCAGTTGGTTAGACGGTCAACTGTGAAACTGGCAATCCCGGAAAATCGGTCTGGGTGTTGTGGTGTATTTTTAATTACCTCCTTCCATATCCTCTCTATCCCACCTGCTGACAACCCACTAAATAGAGGCTTAGCGGGTTATTCCTTTAAAAATAAAAATAAAAATTGACCGTGGGAGCAACTGCATGGAAGTAATTTTTTATTTGCATTATCGACAAAAATCTGTGAATAACATATTTTTTTTAAATGTGCGAAAGTCGAGGGCCGCCTGTATAAACATTCGAAGGGAGAAATTCCTGGTTTCACCAAGATTTCAAAAATTGATTT
This sequence comes from Micrasema longulum, assembly GCF_059751315.1. Classification (NCBI taxonomy): domain Eukaryota; kingdom Metazoa; phylum Arthropoda; class Insecta; order Trichoptera; family Brachycentridae; genus Micrasema; species Micrasema longulum. The sequence continues at coordinate 36,358 of NW_028278623.1, forward strand.
GTGTTTTTATTTTTGTTGAAATCCACAGATTACGTATTGCTGACTTTGCTAGCCCTCCTCGAGAGTTGAATGCATGACGGAAGAGTTAATATTTGGACATGGCTCTCCTCACCAGCCCCCCCCCCTCTGTTTGCCTCCCCTCACGTACTGTCGCCACGATTCCATCATCAGGTAACAATGCTGGCCCCGCAGCCCATTGTGCCGTTTAATTGAATCGATTTTCATTATAAATATTGACCAAGCGTATAAATACCGGCCTCTTGTGTTAACGAACCCATCGCCTTTTTGGATTTTATTTCAAAAGAAGAATGCAGAAAAAACGAAATGGTAAAAAAAGAATTCTTTTAGTTTTTGCTGTTTACAGTAATAATGTCAATGGTACCCAGTGATATATTATGGTGCCCATGTATCTACTTAAATTGTGAACACTACATGCCATTACTTACTAGGTACAAAAGCATGTTGATAAATCGAAAGTTGTGGCTTTTGAAAAGGGTGAAAATATAACTAAATGTGAGATCAGAGTGAACGGAGATATTCTGAATCAGGTAGAAGAATTTGTGTATCTGGGAAGTATGTTTATTAGAGATAGAAAGACTGAGAAAGAGTTTGCATCTGTTGTTTGGAATCCTCGAAATACAATTTATATATCACAACTAGATAGAATACAGAATAGATTCCTTAAACTTCTGAATCGTAAATCTCTTACATACATATTTTAACTCGTATGAAGACTTTTATTTCCTTTCATAGTTTAACTTCTCTCACTAAACGTAGAAGAATTTCTGATCTGTTTTTCCTCTTCAAAAATTTAAACAATTTTATCGATAGTCCATATCTCGTAGAGCGTATTTCAATCAATTGTCCCGTAAAGTCAACACGACAAGTTCTTTTTTTTATAATTCATTCCGAAAAGATGGACATGTCAAGAGTAGGAATAATCGGCGTGCGTGCATGAGAAGATGTATGAATGTAGAGATAGAGAGGTCTTTATGCAAAGACACAGTGATGTAATAATAATAATAATAATCACTTATTTGTTTATAAATTTGTATAAACCACTTAATTTTTTTTAATTACACTTCCACCGGTTTCGAGGTTACTACCTCATCGTCAGGAATTTAACTTAGTTAAATAAGTTAAATTAAAGTTAATAAGTAAGTTAAATTCCTGACGATGAGGTAGTAACCTCGAAACCGGTCGAAGTGTAATTAAAAAAAATTAAGTAGTTTATACAAATTTAAAAACAAATAAGTGTAAAATGTCATACCACAAAGTGAAAAATGTTTTTGATAACAATAATAAATAATAATAATGTTTGGATAATTTATATAGCGCCATTTTTGTGAAAATCACCTCGTTCGTTGTTGTTACACAACAGTTCGTACAGACTGGATTGTAGGAGAATTTTTACATATGTAAAAAAATGCTTAATAATAATATAAACTTCTTATTTTTCTTTCTTTTGGTCTAAGTCGTATGACTAAGTCGTATTTGTAACAGTGGGCTGTCCTGGGATGATGGCGTACAGATTTTCTTTCATCTTTTCGGCGACCTTCCTTCTGCTGCTAGGGTTTTCAGACTTGGTTATTTTTGCAGGCCTCGTATCTTCCATGCGGCTTACATGGTCCCTCAAAAAACGCCTTCTGCTTCTTACCCACCTTACTGAGTCTTCAATACCGCAGACACACCTTATCGTCTCATTTCTGTACAGACTGTAACATACACCACTATGCCTATGTTTGTACATCCACATTTCCTCAACTCTTCCATCTGTTGACTTTTGTGAAGTAAAGGAGCTGAAACCTTTATCATGTGGGTGAGATTCATCCGGCTGAACCAATTTCACCCACATGATAAAGGCTTCAGCTCTTTTATTTCACAAAAGTCAACAGATGGAAAAGTTGTGAAAATGTGGATGTTCAAACTTAGGCAGAATGGTGAATGTTACACAGTGTGTAAAGAAGCCACTTAAACTAACCAGTGCCAGGAAATAAGCCCTGTAAATACCTAGACTTACTTATTACCTTTTCAAAAATATTTTTCCTCTCTTGCAACAAATTTAAATATGAATAAATTCCTAGGGAGGAAATCCAGCCAGTCTGCAAGCATTTTGACGTACTCAAAACATTGTTGATAAAAATTGAGTTCAACTCAATCCCGAGTAAAAATCCGAGTCAAAGCCGAGTAAAAATTCTAGTAATATGTAAAATTAGTTTGTTAAAGATATTGATTATACCATTATGCGTCCAACAAACCCACGCCTCGCCATGACACATATTATTATAGCTTTCAAAAGCATATACGGATTCACCAATACGCACATTTTTATTTCCAGAACAAAAATGAACTATTTTGGTACGAGTCTGTTCGCCTCGACTTAAGTTGCGTATGATATACCAACGTAAGTATTCAAAAGAATAGTTTAAAATTCATTACGAAAACACTGATCGTTAGACATAGTTATAAATTGTCGTGAACCCTTTGATATTGTTACAAAATATGTTAAGATCATAAGGAGGCATATTATTCAATCTTGTATCTACTAAGGATCGTGAGGAAAACCCCGAAGATAGGGTCTTAAAATGAAGTTGTTGACTCCTCAAACAACAAAGACGCGTATAAAAAATGGCAGAATAAGTAAAAAATAAGTTGATTGACACGGAACGAGTAGAGTTCCTAGTTCCTATCGATGTTTACTGTTTACAAGTTGAGTAGAGATTTACCAATCCCCCTGTCAAGTATTGACAGATCAGGTGTGCGCGAAACCTCCAATTATCCGTACAGTTAATGCCCGATAATTCGACGTCAGGCGCGGTTAATAAGCGCTGGGTAAATTGTCCGGCGGGCCCTCGCATTACATAATGGAAGTGATTTATTGCCTCCGATACGGGCTCTAATGGGATGGGATCAATTTACATCTCGGCGATTTCCAGCTATCAGTCATCGCTTGATGACCGCCTCCGCGGCTTCGCTGCTTCGCTCGCGCCCAGCGCTGGCTGGCTCGAGGCTCTGAACCCGATTCCTGGACACACTGGACGCCAGATTTGCCACCAGATAGAACTGGGGCCATTTGTATCAACTTGTTCATGATGAAATGACATTTGTTTATTTGTTTAAATTTGTTTATTTGTTTAAATTTAATGTTGTGCACACAGTGCTATGTTAATATAAATCTAGACAATATTACAAACAAAAACTAAACCTAACACAGCACCAATTACGTACACAACACAATATATGAAATAACTATCTAACAATACAACAAGATGTAAGAAGAATTTGTGTAACTTTAAATTTTGAAGTAGGGCACACATAAGCAAATTCCCTTATGTGCTCCAATAATAACAATAATAATAATAATAATAATAATAATAACAATAATAATATTAGTGATACTAAACATTAAAGTCTATAAGACTCAGTTTCCGTTTGTAGCAGAGAGCTGAGTCGTTAAAGATGTCTAAATTGTACATGTCTAAATTACCCACCTATACGAAAAACAGCTTAAAAATCTGTAGAATGTATATTTAGTTATATGTACATAATATGTATGTTATGCTCAGGGTAATAATGCGTAACCTAGAGAGGAGCCCAAACGTATGAAAACCATTCTATGACTATTGGGTACTAAGTAAGCTACAGTTCCCAGCAAAACAATGGGCCGTACTCAGGTCGAGAATTGCCAAATGGATATTAATTTGCATTGTAAATACTTTTAAATATGTACCTGTGTATTTATTATTGCAGGGTTATTCCAATTTATTTTTCTATAATTCGCCTGTATTTATTTTATAAAACTGAAAATACATGTGTGTGTTTATTTTTTTATTTATTTTTCATTTTATTCACAATTTACTTATGTTACATTTATTGAGACATAAATCCCACCTCCATAGAACCAAAGTCCTGTGTTGAGTTTGTTTGTTTGTCCGTCACATCTCCGAAACGGTGAGTCGTAGCGGCCTGAAATTTGGACACGTTATTTAAGATCTGATTCAAAGTTTACGTTGCTATTTTCGAGTAAAACTGGAATCAACCTCTACTCGATAAAAACTCAAACTCTATATGGATGCCTAGTGCGGTCCTGACATATTGCCCATAATCAACTGTCATTATCAACAGTAAACATACTTTAATTCACAAGTTTATCTCCTAAATATTTATAAAAATATTTTCGGACGTTTAAATAATACAAAAAATTAATTGAAAAATGATAGTTTTAAAATTTACATGTAATATCATACAATTCAGAAACGTCTATGAAATATCATAGAATTGAGAATAGTCCAGAAACCGCACACGCGCATCAAACAGATGGCGAATAGAAAATTTAAATACATTTATTTTAAATTTTAAATTTGGAGCACTAACTTTGTAATTTTCTTTGTTAAATAATGTAACTGCGTAGGTATTTGATTTGTGAAAAATCACTGAAATGATTTTTTTATTTTGTAAATATTTTTATTTATTTATTTACTTACGAACAGTTTATCACACGTTTTTTAGACAAGTCTCAACTCCATGGGACTAATAGTTATGTGTAGAGTTAGGACAAGTAATTAGTCAACACGGACATACGAGTATATTACCAAAAATATTACATACTATAATAGATATGATCAGACACATAAAAATAATTTTATAAATAAATATATGACACATCAATATGATAAACAGCAAACTCAAACATTCAGAAAATCATCAAGGAATTTCCTACTCAAATCCATAAATTAAATACAGTAAAACTCCAATTACCAGGATTAATGAGTACCTGATTTTATTGATTTTGAAATAATACAGCGACTTAGAATCAGATTTAACACTTATTTGGACAGAATGTCACAGAAAAGTTAATTGCACAATTAAATATTTATTAAAAAATAATTTTTTTTTGTTTCCTGATAAAGCTTTGTATATTTAGCAATCCGAAAGACTGAAGTTCGGATAAACGGAGTTCTAATTACGTAGTCATACATATTATTTAACTAATATTATGTAGAATTTTTGTACATGTACCAATACATATGTATAATATTTTGACTTTTTGTTTTCTTTAAAAAATGTATGGAAATAAATTAATATTAAAATTAAATTTCCCGGAATAGACCGTGTACCTTTGTAAGCTGGGCACATTTTCAAACAAAAATTGTAAATATAATCAAACATATAAAAAAAATGGTCGGCCTCGTCGTGTATGGTCAGCGCGTTTGCCTACCGTGCAAAAGGTCACGGGTTCGATTCTCGACATGTTTGTTACAAAATATTTATTTGAAAAAGTGTTTTTACACAAGAATATTTCATTGCCTCTGGACTGGCATCTGAACGGTGAGATTGATCATGTGACCAAAATGATCAAGATGTGCTGCGATTGGTATATCAATGCAGTGCCCTATGCAATATTATGTGTGGAAACGGAATAATGACGATATATAAAAAAAAAACAGTCGGTATTTTTTGTAAATGCAATTTGTAATTTATTGAACGTTTTAGTACTCGTATAAATAAACTAAATTAATAAAACTTAAGTACATAACTATATTATTGTTTTAGTTTCCAAGGTAAGACGATCGTTTATTTTAAATGCACAACAAAGGGATTTTAAATATTATGCAATAAATCTATAACCTACTTTCACTGTCCGTTAAAACAATTGTCATATTGTTAAGTGTCCTCGGCACGGGTAACCCGAGTGAGGTCACACGTCTATCCTGGCATACATTCCTAGCTTTTTTTTTTTACATTTATACATCTTGTCATACATGCCCTTCGGTTCTGTCTGCTTTTGACATGACCAGACTTAAGATTTTGGTTTATCTGATCATACCACTTCTTCTTTGGTCGTCCCCGTCTCACGTCACCGTTCATTTTCGCCATATATACTTGTTTTATCATTATTTCGTCGTCCATTCGCTCTAAGTGACCAAACCATCTCAGAGACCCTTTCTTAATCTGATCAATTAAACTTGACTCAGCTTTACACTCTCGCCTGATTTCATCATTCGTCACCCTGTCATTCATTGATTTCCCACACATTCGTCCAAGAGATCGCATTTCAACCGCATTTACTCGGCTTTCATCCGTCCTCTGCCAGTTCCATGTTTCACTTCCATACATTAGTGTTGACTAAAACTCCGTTGTGCACTGCCAGTTTAGCTATGATTGACTTATTTTTATTAGCAATTACTGTGCTTAGTGCTCCGTTCATTTTGTTCCCGCATTCACTCTCCTTTCAACATCTTTTCCACTCTTCCATCTCTTGAACACATGCTTCCCAGATACACAAATTCTTCTACTTGTTCGAGAGCTATTACAATAATTATTTCGAAGGCTGTTTCTCTTGCACTTGCGGGGTTGTTTGCTCGGTGTAAAATGTAGTTAGACTGAGTGTCTGGCGTTGTTGGTTACGTTCAGGTTTACAGTTTTGTAGAGCAGCGCTAACCGTACTGTGTGCAACTGTACAGCGATGGTTCCAGGTAGGGAAACCTCCGAATTAACTCAGACAAAGCGTCGACCTTGCTGGCGGGAACAAGACAAACAGCCTCTCACAGTGAGAGGATAGGCCGTTGAGTAATTTGGAATCTTAAAAAAGCTGTGCAGCGGATACAAAATACACAAGCATTTCAAAGGTAAATTTATTGTAACATAGAGGGAATGCAACATCCTTGAACACCTAATATTAGATGTCAAAATTTTACATTTCGCGACGTATAATCCTGCTGCGTAATCACATTTTTGAATTTAACTGGTGTAAATATGTAAAATATTTAAAAAATGCGATTTTTATTTATTTATTTATTATTAATCATGCTATTTATTGCATTAAGCCGGCAGTTGCCAATCCATTAGGGCTTTTGTTAAGTCTTGCTATTTGTTGAGTAAATATATTAAAAAATAGTAAAAGAACCCACCCAAATATTTTGTTTTTTTTTTAGGTTAAAACCATAGAATTAAGAATAGTCCAGGAGTGTAGAATCGTATTTGAATACATCGAACTGTGTCGAAAAAAACCCCCCACTTTGCACCACTTTCGCCGCACGCTTGCGTGAAGCCACCGCGTAATGTTGCCATATCGTGAAAAATATAATCATAACACAAATGTAAGATAATTATATTTAAAAAATCTAATTTGTTAATTTCTCTATAATTTTATTGTATACGTGGAAACATTGATTGACACAATAGAGTAGGTAAGTAAAGGGTCAATTAATAAGAGTAATTTAATTAATGAACTTGGAAACAAATTTTATTTTACAAAAAACGTATATTTTTATGTCATGTAAAAAATATTTGATGTTTTAAAGATAATGTCGGTCAAATGTCCACCACGGCGTTGTTTTATCCGAGAGGTCCAATTTTCATTAGTTCTCTCATTAGATGAGCAAAGTAGCGTAAACAATTTTACTACCCTGGAAACGCTACCATATGTTCATTTTAGTTTCTTTGACAATCTGACAGGTGGAAAAATAATTACATTTTTAAGTAATGCATTTGCTACTTACACATGCATTTACTACTTACACATGAAATGTGATCCCATTCTGTTTCTTTAAGATCCCAGCAGTATTTCTACACTTTAAACGACACAACACGGCATGGTTGAATTCAAATCGGGAGTTGCGTACTGAGCGACGTCTACAAATGCACTAATGGATCAAAACGTAAAACTACTTGTTTAAGAGTAGTTTAGTTGCCTTATGTGTGTTTCTGTTTCTATACTATTCTTAATTCTATTGTTAAGACTTTGTAAATAATCACAAATAAATAAAGAAACGAATCTGTGTATTCATTCTGTTATCAATAATCAAACGCCGACTTGTTCAACGTTCGTGCGGTAATTTCGCAACACAGTTTTGGATTATAATATAAATAGATTATTCATTGACTTTTAATGCCTCGTTTTGCTAACAACCTTCGGTATCACGATCACATATTTTGGTTATTAATCTTTACCGGCTATTTAACACAATCGCACCAATTAGTTATATTGAATTATGTCTCTGGCACCTGTCATTATTCATTATAAACGTTTCTATCGGTGAATACACCAATAATTCAGCTTCAACGACACACGAGGTGTGTTCAGAATATAACGGGAATTTTTAAATTTCGCGGGTTTGGAGAGTCCGATTTTCAATTTTTTTTGTTATGTTGGTGTACATGCCCCTAAAGTATGCTTAACTTTTTAGCTGTATTCATAGTTTATTTTGTCTGTGGCACAGTGGCGGTATTTCCATAGAAGCCCATAAGCCCGGCTTGCCTAACAACTCCAAAGAAAAATTACGAAATCTGAATCAAATAATTAAAAATACGTTATTAATGCATCGTCGTTTTCAAATTATCGCGCGTTCGTCAGCGTTCGAATCATATATTAGAAGCATCTAGCCGACACGAACCGAGCATAGCCGAGGAAATCCGAACCTTTCTCCGTATCTGTTAGGTGCAGGCGATACAAGTGTAGCCATCTCGTTGAGTCTCGCTCACTCTTATTAGGTTTAGTACAGGCTTCTGGTTCTAGTAAAATGTATCAGACTTTTGGCATAAAAACACAACTTTAAATCATAAAATGTGGTACACACATGTCATTTTGTATGGAATTTTGAAGCCCGCTTCATTAACGTGAACTTAGCTACAAGAAAGCGCTTTACAATTCACTTGTATCGAACGAATTTCATTATTGTTATCTGTTTCTGTTGTCTGTTCATATGCTCTTCCGTCAAACTGTTATCAACTAGTTTTACGCCTTTGAAGAGTTCGAAATACATAATTAAACACGCTTATTTTAGGAATTATTAAGATTTGAATAAGTTTTCTTATTATTTTTGCACGTTTTCGTTCAAGCGTCATAATGAGTTCGGATACTGCCATCGTCCCTTGTGCTGATTTAAAGTGTTTGAAGGAATTCATTTATAATGGAAAGGTGAGCGCATTGAATTTCATTTTAAAAAAAGAAATGATTACATCTCAAAGACCTACTCCTGATTTGAAAATATCCCAAACTGTTAAATTACATAAAAGGAATTTTAATCGATCAGTATACAAAACTCGTTGGATTGCCGGTTGCTCTCATTTAAATAAATTATTTTGTTGGTATTGCGTTTTTTTTCTAACGACAAAAATATATGGAATTCTGCCGGTTATGATGATTTAAACAATTTAACAAACGCCATAAAAAGACATCAAAATACACATAAGCATTTGAACGCTGTAATATGTTTCCATAATTTCGGTAAACAAAGAATAGAAACTTCCATATCTCGGCAATTATCTGAGGAGATAATTAGACATAATTTGAAAGTAGACCATAATCGAAGTGTTTTTCAGCGTTTAGTCGATGTTGTGTGCCATCTAGGTCAACAAGAGCTTCCTTTTAGGGGGCACGATGAGTCCGAAACATCACTGAATAGAGGCAATTTCCTAGAGCTCGTTTCATTGCTGTCTAAATATGATCTTGTTTTAGAGAAACATATGCTGCAAAGCAACAAACAGGGTCCCAGTTACCTGTCTAATAAAATACAAAACGATATTATTTGCAGCGTATCGGAAGTAATGAAAAATCGAATAGAATCGGAAATAAAAATGTCTACTTTTGTTTCAGTAATTATAGATGAAACGCCAGATATTAGTAATAAAGAACAATTATGTATGATATTTAGATATTTCTCTGGAAATGATATACATGATCGATTTTTAGGATTTATTGACGTGTCCGAAAATCGAACCGCAGATGTACTTGCTGAGATTATTATGCATTACATAAATATTTATGACTGCAAAAATAAATTAGTTGCGCAAAGTTACGATGGCGCAAACGTCATGTCTGGAGTAAGAAACGGAGTGCAACAAAAAATTAAAGAGTTTTGTCCTCAGGCTATTTATATTTGGTGTAATGCCCATATATTAAATTTAGTTTTATCCAAGTCTTGTAGCAGAATTGGCGAAGTCAGTTCATTTTTTTCTGCCCTTCAGGCTTTGGTTCATTTTTTTAGCAACAGTACAAAAATATCTGCTTATTACGATAAATTTTGCAGTAAAAAAATACCACACATTTCTGCAACTCGTTGAGCGTACTCATCGCGTACTGTAAATATTATATTTGAACAAAAAAAGAATCTTATTGACTTATTTACTGAAATGGCTGACAATCCTCAGCAATGGAAAGGTGATACAAATTTGTCCGTGGAATCTTTTTATAATTCTTTAAAATCTTTTAATTTTAATTTTTTCTTGGAAGTATTTCACGTAATATTTGAAAAAACCGATAGTTTGTATAATATCATACAAAAATCGCAAGTCGACGTGGGTTACTGCAGCAATAAGATAAAGGAATTTCATAAATGGTTGAGTACTGATTTTCAATCTCAATTTGATAAAATATATGTCGTTGCATCGCAAAATAATTCTGCCCCTCGCTTAAGACGAAATGTATCGTGTGCTCGTACGGAATACAAAATAATTTTCATCCAAATTATTGATAACATATCTTCCGAAATTAATGATAGATATTCTGAATTATTCAAACTCCATTTTTTTCAATTGCTAAACAACAAACTTTACGACGGGTATAAACTGAATTTTCCAAATAGTGAATTTGAATCTTTAGAATTACACTACGGTAATTATTTTGATAAACAATCATTAAAAAATCAATTAATATGTCTGTACTCTTCTTCGGAATTAAAAGATTTTAATGTTTTTCAGCTTGTAGATTTTATTAACGAAAATAGTCTCGAAGATGCATTTTCAGAGTTGCTAAGGTTAGCTCATTTGGTGGTTACTATACCAGCTACAAGTGCTTCAGCAGAACGCGCATTCTCAGCTTTAAAACGAATACACACGTACTTAAGAAATACACAAGGACAAAATCGCCTTTCCGAACTCTCTATGATAGCCATAGAAAAAAAACTATTAGCAGATCTCAAACGTTCAGTGACTTTTTATGAGGATGTTATAAAATCGTTTTTGAAAAAAGATAGGCGGTTCGCTTTAGAATACAAATAAAAATATTTTAGCACGTTGCGCAGCTATTTTCGTCTAATTTTAAATATTAACTTTCATATAAACATATTTTATTATAGTGAACATTTCCTATATTTAAAGGTGATGGCTATCCCTTACAAAAGTTACGTTTATGCATATTTTCACACTTATTACAACACAATGTTTATCTTCATTATGCCTTCTGGGTGCTTACTGCTTACTGAACTGGGAATGGTAAGAAGTGAAAAAATTATAGGTACATCATGTATTCACAAAAGTGAAAAATAATGGGCTTGCCTTACTGGTTAAACCTAGGCACGCTACTGCTGTGGCAGCCGCTGAGGTTCGACGTGGTCGGCGTGCTCGGCGATTTTCGTCTTGGCAATCCAGAGTGCCTCCACTGGGACGATTGAGCCTCAGTTTCGACGTGATATCCGTAAACCCATATTTTGTCACTTATTGTAACACGTTGTTAGTGATTCAGCATCATCGTGGATTCTATTTAGTGACACCTGAACAACTTCCATTCGCCGCTGTTTTCGTTCGAAATTCAAAAATTTAAGAACAAATTTTGCTGCCCCGTGTTTCATACCCAAAACATTCGAAAATTTCATGGCATCAGCTAATCGATATGCCAACATCTTTAGCGGCTTCTCTGATTGTTCATTCATTCACTTTTTCCACGTTTTCATCGGTTGTTGATGTGCTGGGGCGTCCGGGCCGTTAGTCATCTTCAACGTCTTCACGGCTATCTTAGAAACTCTTATACCACTTTTAAACTCTTGATTTACTCATTGCAGACTCACTCTAAACCTGTGTTAACGTTTCACACACTTTGTTACATTTTTTATTTTTTTACACGTAATTTTACATAAATTCTTGATCCATTTAAAAAAAAAAAAAATCTCCGAACACATAAAAATACGTCTAACCTAAGCGGCTGCCATAGATAAAGTAAACAATGAATATAGCTGAAAAATTTAGCATACTTCAAAAATACGGATACCAACATAATAAAAAAAACTTTGACAAACTTTTGACAGTCGGACTCTTCAAGCCCGCGAAATTGAAAAATTCCCGTTATTTTCTGAACACACCTCGTATTCTGCTCATGGCGTTATATATACATGACACTAGACGTTATTTTACAATATTATAATATGAATTTGTGAAATGTATATTATATGTAAATGTTTGCCTTGTATCCATTATTCTTAACAAGTAAACCGATACTGTTATTTATCTTAATCATTAACGGCATACCTTTACAGCTGTACACGAATAAAAACTGTTTTAATTCGATCAATAAAATTATTTTGGAATAAAAAAAAAACAGAATTTTATTCGCTTTACTTTTAGAGGTACATAGTGCAGAAAGGTTTTATGGAATCGAGTTTGGGCACTTAAGTGTTTTTTTTTCATCGAAATGTATAAAAGTACATGCATCCCAGATATCAGTCAAGCTTGGTACAAACTTCATTTAATATTGATTATAAATTGATACGTCAAATATGACGAGACAAGTTTTCTAAAAAAAATTGCTGGAATCTCGTTATGTCAAGGATGGTATAAGTTTTATGTTACCAAACAAAAAAATATACATGAGTAAAAACAAAAATCCTACAAAGCCCTTTTTTGTGGCTTGTTGTTAGAGATTTACCTTTTGTTGTGTCCGGACGGAAGAATGTTTTGTGCGAAATAGAACCAGAATCCTGGACGAGTGTTTTTGACTCGATCACTGCTCTTAAATAAAAATCTAGAATAAGAGAATCGAGTGAAGATAAGTCCGCCTCGTTGTATAGCGTTCGTCTACCATTCTCGAGGTCCTGGGTTCGATTCTGGCAGGGTAGACGCGAAATATTGATTTTTACACTAATATTCCAATGTTGACTTGCACTTGAACCGTACGACTGATCACCATACTTAACGTAAGAAATTATCTAAATACGTTGCATTTAGTTTACAAAGGCAATTCCTTATACACTACTGGGTACAGATAGAGATATGATTTCAATTTCAATTCAACTAGTTTTTTTTTTTTTTTTTTTAACTATAAAAAAAGAAAAATAGTAAAGTTCTTATTATTTACTCAAATACTTAAATTTTCAGACCATTTCCTAAAAGTCGTAAATAACTTGTGCTGGAAAAATGGAAATCTAGTTGTGGTAGAGTGGGATTGGAACCTCGGACCTTTGGCTCGTGAGAGCACAATACTACCACGGGACCACAACCCGGCTCAAAATAACATATAAATTACAAACTAAAATTCAAGACGTACATCGTACATATTATAAAAATAAAAAAATACATGAAAGAGACTCTTGTCAAAGTATGTAGTAGGAGAATCCTGCTCCGGAAAACCCCTTACATGGAATAGATCAACATCCGGAGCGATGTTGTTCTGCATAGCGATAGCCCTTCCAACAGGCATAACCATCGGCAGGTTGGTCCTGGATATCGGAATATGAAACAATCTATGCTGACGCTGTCTTAGGTAATTTTTAGGAACTTACAAACCAATGCTTATCGTAATCTCAGGATCATCGACCACACCGCGCAACAATCGATAAAAATGTGCAGTCAAATACACATTCCTTCTAGTCTCTAAACTCTTGCCAAGATGATGATGATTGCCTGAAATTTAAAAAACATTTATTTATAAAATAATTGTTTACTGATCATATAAAAATAAACCAAACGAGAAAATGTATTTGTTTTCAACGTTAATTTAGGTATAATAGTTTACCCAAGGTTTTTTTTATTTCTGATAGAAGAAAAAAGGATAGAGCGCTTTAATAAAAATGGAATAGAAGTTTAGATTATTATAATGTTGTATGTAAGTTGAATAGTAGTTGATAGTGTCTACCTGCTTTCCAGATTCCACAGCAAGAAGGCCATAAAAGTGTATAAAATTATCTTAGAAATTATACAAAGCCGATGGAACCGATCATTAAGTTACCCAAGCCGTGGCTATAATCACAGCTTACACGCTCATATCAAATAAAAACACTTTTTGTCGGCTCGGGCGAACTGTTTGTTTTCTGATAGGCCAGAAATTAGAAGGCAAAACACACAATACTCCGGAGTAATGGTCAGATATCCATGCTAACCTACGGCCACGCAGTCCAGACATATTTTAAGTTTAACATTTTTCTCGAAAACAGGGTTCAATTCACGTGTTATTCAATTGGCGGTCTCCGTGGTATAGCGGCTAACATAAAATAATCATTTGAGGTGGGAACATAAAAATTAAATACGTTTTTTTAAGCCTAGGTGCTGCTTTAATTCACTATTGTAATGGGGCCCCCTAAAGCGGTATTCTGAACGCAAAAACGCGCGTAGAAAACGCACTTTTAACGCGTATTTACGTACTAAATACACGCTGGCAGAGCGATCTCTTCGCGCGCAATACCGTTCAGAATAGCAGCCCTGGCTTGTTGTGAAACAGATATGTATCTCAGAGGTAGCCGGATGCAAATCCAGAATTTTGTGAAATGACATTTCGATTTTCGTATCCAGTTTATGATCATGTCCATTGATTTGGAAAAAATAAAAGCCTTATAATGAATGAACCAATGTATAAAGATACTGAAAATACAAATACAAATAAATGCTATAAATTATTAGAAAATACTTAGAAAAAGTAGATTCTTTAGGCTTGATTTGAACATTTAATGTCTGGATTTGCATCCGTCTGCCTCTGAGGTACAGATATCATTGTTATAATTTAAATCTACCAATGGCATACTGTAAGCTCTGTAAATGCCTCAAAAATGTTCCCCATTACTATCTAAATATTGATATTTTTATTGTGAGATGAGAACTCTAAGTGAGCCCAAATATAAGTATTTTAAAATAATGGCCTCTTGAACAAGGCGATCACCGAGCGATGGATGTTGGGTTGTTGGGCAAGCTAGGAGTAGTTACAGTTTCGGGAAACTTAAATACATATATGTACAAAGGTACGCTCAAATTATATCTAACACGGTGTTTTACATATTCGTCCGACAGTTCCCAAGGCTAAAAGGATCAAGGTTTTTTTCCTTTTCCTTCCTTGTTATGTTGGTAAAGCTGCATACATTACGTTCAGTTTTGTTTACTTTCAAACGTTGTCTTTTTACCTCTAATTTACATATTTGAAATGTGATTTAAAGCATATATTAAGCTGCCATTTAATTAAACATACACGTACTACACGATTTTCTGGTTTTTATATTATCTACGCTTATGTAGCTCAAGCGGGCATTTTATTAATTTTTCCTCGGTACACTGGTATCCATATTATTAACAAACATAAATTACTAAAATATTACATGATATTTAAGTATTAATGAACCATATTACGGATATATTTATTTACTTGATTTTATTTGGCGATAATGTTACTTCTTACTGTCTTTACTTTTTTTACCGATAATTTGTTTTAGGTACAAAGAGTCTTTTTTTAAGCCCTAGTAGATCGGCATTATTGACAAAAAACATGTTGAATTAAACTTAACCAAAACAATTAAAACAATCTCCGCAGTCTTGGAACATGAGAAACTATCAAAGAAACCATTTCAAAATACAGAAGACATGGTCATGGCGAGAACCAGGCAGACATGGAAAGTGTGGCATTGTAGGAACACATCGACAGTACTGTTTAGTGAGATTTGAGAGAAAAGAACTCGACGTTAACAGCAAAGACAGCAAATTACGTTACCGGCGAGGATATCATGGGCATCTATATATTTAGATATTATTTTGTGCAAGAATATTCAATATTCCTTATTCATTATACATTGCATGAATATAATATTGTTTAAAATAAAAAAACGACAAATATAAAACAATATTGGTCCTGAAAAACTATCAACTAATATTTTGTCATCGGGTGCTCAGACATTTATTTTCATTCACAGAAAATGAAAGATTACAGACGTAATAATATATTTTTTTTGTGAAAAATCACCTCTAGGGCGCTTTACAATTGCATTCCTAAACATACATGCTAACTAAATTAAAGTGATATATTATATTTCCAGATTTTAAATTGAGGCTATGATAGTCTAAAGAAGTGGGATTTTAGTTGGGATCTGAACTGACTGGGACTGTCGATGATAAGTTTGAAGCCAATTGGTTCCAGGCAGAGGGGCCGGCAACGGCAAAAGCGCGATCTCCAAATCTAGTGTTTGGGGAGCGCCGGATTTCGACAAGTTTTCCTCTCCCTGAATCAAATGCTGACCTAAGAGTACATTTTCTTTGACATGTATTTTCCCTAATACAAAGGTCCGATAGGTATTTTGGAGCCATTTTATGAAGAGATTTGAATACTGTCCTGCAAAGCTTGTATTTTATTCTCTCTGGGCTTTTTAACCAGTGCAAATCTCGAAGATGTTGTGAGATGTGAGAATATTTTTTTACTCCCGTAATAAGCCTTGCTGCCGCATTGAAAACACATTGAAGTTTATTAGTTTGATATTTTGGGAGATTTGCGTACCATTACAGTAATCTAGACGCGAAACGACATAAGAATTTACAAGAGCTTTAGTTTATCATCCATAGGAATATTTCTCCGCACGGATTTGATCTGTCGGAGATTGAATATTTATACATACATAAAAAATTTAAAAAAAGTATGTTACGGTATTGATATTTTTTTAATAAATTTTGTTTAAATTCAACCAATTTAAATTTACATTCAACCTACCACAACCTTACTTGCACTATCGTTTTTTGTTCTGGATGATAACAATAATAATAGGTAAGTCAAGAAAAATATTAACAAAAGAAACACTTAACTAAACGCGTGAAAATATAAACCCAAGACAAACAGAATGATATCTCAAAGGATCGCCGCGTCAGATAATTGCGTTTGAATAAAAAAATATATATTTCAGAAGAGATTATTTCCAGCCGAAATTAAAGGATCTCTTAAATTGAGAAAGATCGATAGAGGTACAAATATCGGAAGAAAGATAATGGTCGGCGATCCGCGTTCTGGCGGGAGCAGGGGCGTGCGATTGATAATATTTTAAGAAGGTGTTATGGACAAAGGGGTTCACAATCATGAAAATAAGAAATCTGATGTTTTCCATCAATCTTTACTCTCGTCTCATTCACGTTTTTGGGTCCCAAAATATTAAATGCAATACCCAAACATTTTAAAGCCATGACCCGGATTTAACTTAATAAATTTGCTCAAAAAAAGTTACTGGGTTTAGGTAGAGAAAAGTGAAAAATTGTTAAAGTACATTCGTAAATAATAAAAAGTCTAATTAAAATTGTATTCTTAATAAATTCACTAGTAGGTAGTCATGTTTCTTTGTTTTGTTCTATACATAAAAATGTCTGTAAAACGGTTGTACATTATTATTCTTATTCTTAGAGGTGGGAGTCAGTGCTATGCAAGCTCCTGACGTCACTGCGACTTGTGAAGATCTATTGTGATAGGTCCCCGTGAATAGTTCTCGCCCTCCAAGCCCAGGTCTAAAAAGAACCCAACTACTGTGTGAAAGGCGAGAGTTTACATTTTGGTAAATCTCCCCCACCAAGCCCAGATCCGTAAAGTATCGGGCTATTAGATAGGAGGCGAGCTCATTAACATCCTCAGGTTTAACCAGTGGTCTCCCAAAGATGAGGCTCCTTTTATGATGTAAAGCATCATATTCTCACAGAATGTGCGTAGGTATTTCTTTATCCAAGAACTAGAAGTTTCGTAAAGGTTTATTCAAGCAAGTTGTTTATTCAATTTGCAATGCCCAATAAGGGCTATGTCTATGTCTGCCTTAAAACGGTTGTGCCTATTTAGGCAAACTACGCATAATCCAAAAAAATCTATTACATATTATATTATATATTTTTCCTGATATAGCCGAGGCTGAACCCGAAAGTGGAACAAATCGCCTTTATTGCGGATTCAGCACTTGGTTTCGACATATACCGGGGCCCTATTCTATTCAGTATTAACATTTAAAAAAAAAATTCATACAAGAGACAATAATAATATAAATGGCGGCTTTTTATTCAACTAAAAAAATAATTTATTGCTGTGAAAAGAGGTACCGTTTTCGATTTTCGATATGTTGACATGGAATATTTATTAGCAATTGTGTTTTTACACTAGAATATTTTAAAGTCCCTGAACTGGAACCTGTCACGTAAGACTCATCACCTTACTTTCATGCAACAAAAATGGTCAAATGCGGTTAGTATATCAATGCAGTACCCTACCCATCACCATTGAAGGACGGGAAAGGGAAGGAAAAAAATAATTCATAAAAAAATTAACACTGATCTGAAATGAAATAAATGAGAACAACTTTGTTTTTAACCACATTTTTTTTTCTACCAACCGGTTTTAAAGCTATACAACCTTCTCTACCAAGGTATACTTAACTAATGTTTTTTTTTTTAAATTTATCAATGTTTACTAAATAATTTCATATGGAGCTAATAAATCAAGTATTTTTGTCTTGTTCCATCTCACATTACGCTTCCCTTCCTTACATGACAAACATACTTGATTTGCTCCATATGTGGTATTTAGTAAACATTGATAAAATAATAATAATTCATTAGTTCATAGCTTGTATAGCATTTAAAACAGGTCGATAGAAAAAAAAATATTTGGTTAAAAATAAAGTTGTTTTTATTTATTTAATAAGAATGAATAACCACAAAGTTAGTGGTTCAAAAATAAATTTTATTGAAGAAGTACTTAACTCCGTGGTAATTTTATTGTTTTTTTGGTTGTCTGGAAAAGTTTAAGACATTTTCCGTTTTTTGTCCGGTAGATATACTGGCGTTGTAAATTTAAAAAAAATATATATAATAGTATGTATTATGAAAAACCTTAAAGGCCGAAAATTAAGAATACTCTAGCCGATTCAATATTTGTTCTATCAATAAATCACTTGTTTTTAATTTCTGCAGTTAGGAAGCTTGGAACTTAAATTAAAATATAAAATACAGTGTGAAGCACTCAATCGCAATAACACTACGCCACTGTGCCACTGTGCCAGGGTGTTGCCCTAATCGTGTTGGAGAAGGTGGTGCGGCGTTGGTTGTTTAGCCGCTCGCTGGTGCTAAGAGGCTGGGAGCAGCCGAGATGATTTGTGCCTAATGATAGACTACAGTCCAGCTCTAGTTTTCCTCACTAATCTACAGAGCCACGGTTTGCCGACAGCGAACGTACCTCGAGACTACAAACGATCAATCTGATGAAAGTATCCCTAGAAAGGCACTCGTGAAACTTTCAAAGCTTTTTGTTCAGGGTTTCTCTTGTTTCATTTGATGAAATATCAGGTTTATAAGGGTCTACAAAATACTGTCGAGTATTATAATATTTTTTTGTACTAATTAGTCTCATAATTTATTTTTTCCAATTTATAATTTTAAATTCCCGCAAATAAGTTTTATAGCATTGGTCACGCCCCTAGTACGTCACGAATTGGTTAAATTTTTACTGCTGTTTGTGACTGTTTAAATAGACCGTCGTATATTTCACGAATCTTGACGTTACGGTTTCAAGACCAATCTTGTCGTGTTTTTGTGGAGGTGCATTTTTAAACAATTTGGAATTTAAAAAATTAATAATAATAAATATTCATTAACCGTAATACACAATGTCATACTTACAAAAATAATAACAAAGATGTACACAGTTAAATGGCGGACTTATTGCCACTCGCAATTTCTTACAGTCTAACCAAAACTAAATAAAAAAATTAATAAAAATGAATTTTAAAAAATATAATAATTTAAATAAAAAACAAATAAATGAAAAAGTTTAGATAAACACAAACAGTAAAAACATTACACAAGATCATGGTGTCTATTGCTTAAATTAATTATATTTTATGAATTTTACATTATTCGATTACATCTTCCAAATATTGATTTATAGTAGGTATATAAACATTTATTGATTAGAAACCCTTTTAACAAACTTGCAAATTTATTTCCTTAATTTTATTGGGGAACTTATTATATATTTTTACTGCTATGCATACGGACCCTCTTTGTATAAATTATTGTTTCGTTAATGGAATTTTTTATTTACTTTTATTCCTGGTGTTGTGAAAGTATATTTTTTCCTGTGTACTAAAATATTCAGGTCTTGATTTAACAATAAAACAAAGTTTCATTATGTAAATACCCGTCACTGTTTATAAATTTAATCTAATAAAAATTGGCCTACATGTATGTCAAAAATAAAATATAAAAAAATAAGGAATAATTTGAAAAACTATATATTTAAAGATGACAACTATGAAGTTTCGCATAAATAAATTGTCTATGTTTTTTTAAATGTATGTATTTGTATGCGCATGGATGTATGTACGTGTGTGGGTATATATATATATGTGTGTATAAATGTGTATGTCTGTATGTATATGTATCAAAATGAGTATGCGAATAAGTTTATATTTTGTTTGTCTGTGCTCTATATTAATTTGACAATTATTATAATATATTAAAATGTAATTGCCTAGCTTGGAACGGGGCATGTACCCTTGTTAGCTGGGCAAAGTGAACATGGAATTGTATTTTGATAAAGAGTGTAAATGAATAAATAAATAAATGTAGCCAGGTAGTCAGCATTTCCCATTTTCACATATTTCTTGAATTTTAAAAACATCTTGTACATTAGTAAAGTTTTCCCAAAAAATAATGCAATATTTTAAAATTTAATCAAATATGCATAATAATTAAAAAAATATGAATGAAAACATTTTTCCACAATATTTGTACTGATTTTGAAAACACAAACAATTTTTCTAAATCCATTTCACATATCATTTGCCTATTAAAACTTGTATGATAGTAGTAATCCATATGTAACAATTTTATTGAGGTTTATTGAATTACAATAGAATTTTCGAATTTATTTCTAAGGATGTAGAAGAATTTGTGTACTCGTATATGGTGGGTAAGACCCTATCACCGAAAGTAATCACAAAGATACGTGTCACTTGATCTGTATCTTTAAAGTGACCTAATCTTTTAAGTAGTTCAATTGAACGAATGTATCTTTCGCTCATTTGGCTTATTTAGGTCATCATATCTCCGCATCTTTCGCATCTTCGTATCATTTGTATCATCGTATCTTTCGTATCATTTGTTTCTTCCTTTCTTTCGGGTCTCTAGTTCGTTTAGTTCTTTTGTTCACTTGAGCGAAGTGAGTTCGAGATAGAAGCGAGATTTCTGCATGTCTTGCAGCTACAAAACGAAATAATTTCATGTATTTTTCAATTATTTAAAAAGAGTCGAAATAAATTATTTTTAAATTAAGTATATAATGTGTAGTCAGCCTTACGGTGCAGTAATAACGCGTTTACCTACCATGCAAGAGGTCTCGGGTTCGATTCCCGACATGGTTGACCTAATATTAAATTAAAAAGACGTTTTACTCTAAAACATTTTAAAGTCCCCGGATTGACAAGTGAAGTGAAAGACTAATCATTTTACCTTCATGTAAAAAAAAGTTCGAGATTTGCTGCAATTGGCGTACTAATTAGTTAGTTTTGTAAGAAATTTTTAATTTCTTTAACATTTTTAGAAGGGTTTATTTATCTGAAGAATATTTGTTTACAAGTATGAATTTTAAGGGCTAGGAGGACTAGGAGGGCTGGCCCTGAGTAAATGGAACATACAGCCAGGAGGAAGAAGATTAAACATTTGGACAAATTGACTCTGAACTACGATTAGATGCCCTTTTACTTAAATTAAAAACATTCTTGTTATTTCGCACAAACAAACAACTGAATTATTCGATCGCCCAGGCACTGACATAAAAAAATGTTTTTAGTATTCAATGAATGAAAATGGATTACACTATACAGTTCAGAAAATTACCTTCAGAAATACTATCATCTTGCAAGTGTTTGATTTCTTTTATATTAAGTTTTAACTTGCAAGTGCATATTCAACTATAAGTTTGGACGAGACAGTTGGTTCCCTATAATAAATGAAGGCAAGAATTAAGAACTCCGCGATAAACTGCATCATCAGCCCTGGCAGCTTCCAACTTCCAACCCGAGTATACATACATACGAGAGTATTCCAGTTTACAAGACAAACAGGAAATCCCTCCATAAATATAAGTTTAAATTAAAACTGCCTTGTTGGAAGCATCATTAGTGCACCGGTCCGTGAGATGTAGATTAATTATATTGGAGCAAGGGCTGGGACCGGACTTATGGTATGCGATGAATACATTTCTTGATTATTTTTTTAATATATTGTGTATTTTTGTTAGTTTAAGTAATTAAAAAATATTTGATTTCTTATTTATTAAAAAAAAAATAATACAGTTACATAAAATGACGGATGTTTATTTTTTTCTATTACAATCTACTTTGACATTTTGCTGCTTAAATGAGGAAGTGCAGAGGTTTTTTTATTTTTTATTTAATAGACTTTTAAACTAAGCCAAAATTTTTTGGTGTATCGAATTATCAGCGCTATAATTTTTTTAAGTTTTGTGTTTTTGAAATTTCTCCTCGAGAGACGTCTCAAGTTCTCTTCCCCTTCTTCTTCGACAGCTCTGCTGATTGGTCCGTTGACTTTGACGTTGACCGGAAATCTTTCTTAAATAAGAACGAAAGACGCGTTCAATGTGGTTGTTCAAAGTATTCGAATGGAAGAACAGTCACTAATTTATTGATTGACTGTGTTTAAGATAAGAACACTTCTCTTCATACCTCTTAC
Source organism: Micrasema longulum (assembly GCF_059751315.1). NCBI lineage: Eukaryota > Metazoa > Arthropoda > Insecta > Trichoptera > Brachycentridae > Micrasema > Micrasema longulum. The sequence continues at coordinate 59,032 of NW_028278623.1, forward strand.
ATTTCGTAATCTTCCAATAAATGTTTTTTTTTTGTTACTTATTAAGAATGTGCTTTGAAATTCAAATATCTATCTAAGTAAACTCCGAAATACTTTATTTAAGTCACAGAATATATTTTTGAATTATTAATAATATATGTAAGACCGCAAGACGGAAACTAGGCTGTAGGAAAAAAAATAAAGGGGTTTTAGCTGGTAGGAGTCCATGAAATAGAGTGTATGATGGATTTCCCCTCCACAAAAACAAATGTAGTACTGATGCAGTTCCCTATGCACCATTGTATGCGGATAGGAAAATGACGATGATTCGCCATTTGGAACGGGTACGGGACGACGGCGATGATGCCGGAGGTGTGGCTGCGTGAGTGTCCCTCTCTCGCCCTCGCTGGCGTTAGACAGAGCGGGGCCAGATGGGGCAGCTGGCGGGCCCTCTAGGGCCAAGACGGGCTCCGGGTACCTGCATCGTGCTACCTGCCGAGACCTTCGGGGGAGGGCACCCGACGCCCAGCTCTGCTTTCTGGACAAGCGTTCAGGGTGACCATCCTGATTTAAAAAAAATATATATCAAAGGTAAACAAATCTTAACATTAGGCAGTATTTATACTACGAGTATATTCTAAGGATTCTCCGCCGCATTATCCGATTTACTAGTCCACCGTACTCTTTTTAATAGTTTTTTTTTAATGTTTACGTGAAAGCTAAATTATTTTTGATAGCTATTTCAAGAGGGATTTTTTTAATGTTTACGTGAAAGCTAAATTATTTTTGATAGCTATTTCAAGAGGGATTTTTTTTAATGTTTACGTAAAAGCTAAATTATTTTTGATAGCTATTGCAAGAGGGATTTTTTAAATGTTTACGTGAAAGCTAAATTATTTTTGATAGCTATTTCAAGAGGGATTTTTTTAATGTTTACGTGAAAGCTAAATTATTTTTGATAGCTATTTCAAGAGGGATTTTTTTAATGTTTACGTGAAAGCTAAATTATTTTTGATAGCTATTTCAAGAGGGATTTTTTTTAATGTTTACGTAAAAGCTAAATTATTTTTGATAGCTATTGCAAGAGGGATTTTTTAAATGTTTACGTGAAAGCTAAATTATTTTTGATAGCTATTTCAAGAGGGATTTTTTTAATGTTTACGTGAAAGCTAAATTATTTTTGATAGCTATTTCAAGAGGGATTTTTTTAATGTTTACGTGAAAGCTAAATTATTTTTGATAGCTATTTCAAGAGGGATTTTTTTAATGTTTACGTGAAAGCTAAATTATTTTTGATAGCTATTTCATTTATAAAATAATTTATAACATTTATCAAATATTTTTTTATGCTTCAGGTGGTTCATAATATGTTAATTATTTAAAGGTACCTTTACAACATTGAATCGGGTTGTGGTTCCGTGGCTAGTGTTGCGGACTCACGGATCAGAGGGCCGAGGTTCGAACCACACTCTAAAGCTAGGGTTTCCTAGGACAGCGGTGGCCGTATTTTAACGGCCGTAGTGAACGGTGATGCGGTGGACAGCCGTCGTAACGATGACTAGAGTGTGGTTTCCTTGGAAAACGGTGTTATCAACACCATTTAACACCGTTTCCCTAGGAAACCACTCTCTAGACGACGTTACGACGGCTTCCCACCGCATCACCGTTCACTACGGCCGTTAAGATACGGGCACCGCTGTCCTAGGAAACCCTAGCTTAACCCAACTCAATTCCCATTTATTGAAAGTCATTTATTTACAACTCGTTAAAAATTTTCTATCTCTTTCACTTCTTCATAATATTCTTAACAACCCTTGCGTTCCAAAACATCTTGCTGAGAATTTAATTAACCTAAAAAGTAAGTTTAATTAAGATAAAAATCATGGTCTTTCGTTTCCCTCTTCTCAGAAGGAAACACTTTTTATTCTTCCATATTTGTAGCACATCATTTTTCAGCTATTTATTTTCCGTTCAAGGTGCTAGACTTTGGAATGAGCTACCCCTTCTTACAAAAAATGTGCCTTCTTTAGCCACCTTCAAAAAACGCCAGAAACATTACCATATATCCTCAGAATCCTAAAATCGCTGTGATTTCATGTTTTTTAAAAAAAATATTTATTTATATCCCTTCCAACAGATGAAAGAATTAAAGAAATGTTATCATTCCCTTCCCACAACTAATGGTGCATAGGGCACTGCATTAGCACACCAATCAGGGCGTACCTTGATCACTTTTGTTGCATGAAAATAAGATGGTCAGTCTCACGCTTCAGGTCCAGAGACTATGAAATATTTTTAATGTAAAAACACCCTATTTTAAATAAATATTTCATATCAACCATGTCGGGAATCAAACCCGAGACCTCTCGCATTGTAGGCAAACACGCTGACCACTACGCTACCACGAGGCCGACGGAGAAATATGGATCGTCATAATAGTGGATGTTACTGTGCATAAAGTGCCCACTTAAATCAGCCATGTCATGTCATACGCCCTGTAAATACTAAGACTTGTATATTCTCTTCTCTAAAATGTTCTCCAGCTCTGTTGTAATATGTTGATAATAATATTACATACATTTAATATTATTACTTTTTATCAAGAAAGAAACGATATTATTACACTTTTTTAAAAAGGGAATTGAAAAGACCAGGCATTTGCAGGTCTTATAACCTATCATCACCAACAAGCTACAAAAAGTGGCTTGGTGGGATTTTAGCTTTAGTAAAAATATAACAAGTGAAATTTTTTTTAAATTGTAAAAATGTATAATTATGCTATTAAATAATTTTTTTTAAAAATCGTTTCCCTTCTATCATGTTACTTTCTTATAAATATTTTCCACCACTCTTGTCAAATTTATCAATTTTTATAAATTTTCTAGGAGGCAAAATCCGATATTCGTCGACAAATATTTGAACATAATCAAAGCATTGCTAGTAACGATTTACAATGTTTTTTTAAATGATGTTTATAACCATGTCACCAGAGGTCAAAATCTGCAATTTATCAAATTTTCTATCAGCAACCTTAGTTTTTATGCCTCAATGTCCAGAATGTGTAGATTAGTCAATTCGTCACACAGCTTGGAATTTTTCGGGATAAATCTTCCGGCTTTCCGAAGATCTCTTCGCCATTAACCCCATATTGGCATGGGTTAGTTCAAAGTCTTTTATATTGCTCGTGATTTTAAATATATTTATGTTCTTTTTGTTCAGTTTCTGGTACATATGTTTATTTATATAACTGTTGTAATTGGCTTAGGCCTGTATATAATAAATAAAACATAAACATTTTTGCTTTAATATATGAACATTTAGGTTCAACACTCTTTAAGTCTTAAAGCAAAAAATATCCTATAAAATGTTATTTGAAAAAACTTTATTGAGTTACAGGTTGAGGGTTATCACTAGAGCCTTTACAGGGCACTGCAGATTGAATTTGACCTTGCTAAAATGAACCTTTCCAAAACTTCTAGATGTAGGTTCTGCAGTGCAGATGAGGACGCATCTACAAATTGTATGTGAATGTGGCGCTATTCATTATTAAAGGAGCCTCATCCTCGGGGGACCACGGATTAAACCTGAGGATGACAAAAAGCTCGTTCCCTACCTTATAGCCCGGATCTGGGCTTGGAAGGGGATCACTATTCACGGGGACCCGTCACAATAGATCTTCACAGGTCACAGTGACGTCAAGAGCTTGCATAGCACTGATCCCCACCACTAAGAATAAAAACAAGTAAAACAGATTGATTCCACAAAATAAAATACAATCGCAAAACTATTTTTCCCACTCTTGCAAATACCCGTATTTTTAATGTAGGAATGTATTTAGAAGTGTTTTCATTGGATGGTTTTTATTTTGCGATACATATTAGAAGGGTCACCCTAAGCCCGGGTACATGTAGCCCTGGGGCCTGCGCCGGGTACAGACAGAGCGGCCCCGGGAGAGGGTGCCCCCCGCCCTCCGACCGGACCCACTAAGGTCCGCATCGGCCCAATAAAACAAAACAAAAATCTTCAAATTATGATGCTGGTCTCAGATAGGGCAGATCCTACGGCGGAGAAAGCTCGACGGAGCCCATCGTCAAAAGAACAACAGCAACGAACCGTTAAACAAAACTCTGATTCGGATTAAAATGACGTTTTTAAATAGCAGTCTTGTTTTGTATCATGTTTTTGTCTCGATTAAGATTTAACGGCCGTACTCTGGCAGACAGTGCGGGGCCGGTGAAATTCTTAAAAGGAAATTGTGTTCACAATAATCATTTTTGAAATAACAAGTCAACAGAACCTAGTATTATGCGTCTTGAATATTTACAAAGAATTTTTACTTTGTTTACGACACGAAAGGAAATTATCTTTCTAATCTGTGGTACAACTATATATTATGATAGGTGTGAAAATAATTTGTTAACATACAGTATTACTGATAATTAGAGTTATGTTAATGTTAGGACATTCATTAAGGTTTAAGATTAAATAAATAAATATTGCTGAGTTAATCTAAGTAGGTAATTCAAACTAATGAGCTTCGATCAATTTTCTTTCCTCAAAGTAATCGTCCTCCCGAGAAATGTTTGTATTAGCAATATAATGTTTAACAATGTTTGATTATGTCCAAATGCTTGCAGACTGGCTGGATTTCCTCCCTAGGGAGTTGTTCATATTTAAATTTATTTCAACAGAGAGGGAAAACATTGTTGAGAAGGGAATATGGAAGTCTAGGCATTTGCTGGTTTAAGTGGCCACTTTACACACTGTGTAACATTCACCATTCTGCCCATGTTTGAACATCCACATTTCTTCAACTCTTCCATCCGTTGACTTTTGTGAAGTAAAAGAGCTGAAACCTTTATCACGTGGGTGAGATTCATCCGGCTGAACCAAATCACCTACCAGGCAACGCCTGAAAACAAAGTGGCCACTTAAATCAGCCAATGACAGGTCATAAGCCCTGTAAATGCCTAGACTTCCATATTCCCTTCTCAAAAATGTTTTCCCTCTCTTTTTAAATAAATTAAAATATAATGTTTAATTGAAATTTGATGTCGAAACTCCTTCAGAAGAGATCAGCCATTCAAATTAATGGTGCATCGCTTAATTAAAATATGCTTTTAAGTCAGCTGCAGATTGGGAACATAACGTTCGCAATAATTAGCACCAAAGGAATCACAATGCCACAACTCAAAAATGCACTTAATTACTAGATAAGGAAAAAATATCTACAGTAGGAGAATGAAGAAGAAAAGTCCCGAATTATTGAATGTGGAGATGCAACGGATATCCGGTAACTACCCGGAATCCGGCCAATCCGGCCTAATGTTACTATCCGGTCGGATACCCGATAATAGCTTAATGTCCGCCGGATCATGAAATCAATGCCACTCAATTTATTTATTGACATTGACCGTGTTCGGGGAAAGAAAGTAATCCTCATCATTCGAAAAATCGACTGTTTAGCATAAAAACGTTCGTCAGAGTTCAGCATAGGTACTCGTACACTTTACCTGTACTGAACTTTGAAGAATTTTACCCAATTTATTACCACAATTTTGAATAGTTTTTCGTTTTCTTTTTGAATTACTTTTATCCGTTCATAAAACGATTTGGAACCAATGCAACTCTTTAATTTGCCTTTATACATTTAATAGTATTTTTATCGTAATAATTTGATCGTATTATTCATACCTAAATAAATACATAGCCATATATATAACTACACAAAAATATGGTATCTTTGAACCTAAAAATATATTCATTCAAAATAATATAAATTGGAATATAGGTAACTAATTCAATTGAAAATAAAAGAGAAATTTGTAATAAATATAACTTAAACCAGCCAATGACTGTTCTTAAACCCTGTAAGTGCCAAGACTTCTAAATAACTTAAATTTTATTAATTTAGATTGAGGTATTTTTTCACTTTATTTTATAAGGTAATTCTGCAAAAACTTACTAGAAAACAAACAATTTGAACAATATTTTTAGGTTGTCCAAATTTTTGTTGACAAGGACTGGAATCAACTCCTTAGGGAGCTGTTTATATTAACATATTACAACAGAGATGAAGAACCTTTAAGAGAAGGTAATATAGAAGTCTAGGCATCTACAGGGCTTATGACCTTTCAATGGCTGGTTTAAGTAGACACTTTATACACTGTGTAATATTAACCATTTTGCCTATGTTTGAACATCCATATTTCTTACATTTTTATTTCTTAATATTTCTTAAATGGTGAATGTTACATAGTGTATAAAGTGGCCACTTAAATCAGCCATTGACAGTTCATAAGCCCTGTAGATACCTAGACTTCTATATTACCTTCTCTTAAATGTTCTTCATCTCAACAGTAATATGTTAAACAACTTGAAGTTATTCGTCGATACAATTTCACATGCATATATCTTCAATTATAGAAGTACACAAAGTATATAGAATTACATTTGTTTTTTTAAATACATATTTTTAAAATTTCTTATGCAGTATACAATCAAATGAAAAATAAGTTGTTCGCATGCAATTATTAATTGAGATTTATTACTAAGAGATTATTTGCAAAAGTTGGGCGAGTGTTCTGAAAAATTACTATTGTATTATTTCGGCAATACATATTATATTCCCGACACATGCGGATCATAGATCTGTGGTAAATAGCGTTACTTTGAAACAAAGGAGTTTAAATATGTCCCGACAACTGAGTGTTCTTATCCCGCATTTATTTGTATTTTTTTAAAGATGTTATTGTCTACTTTTTAGTTAAATATTTCTATCAAAAAGTCATTTCCTTAGTCTCTGTTGAGAGTTGAGTTATGGATATTTTTAGATGAAATCTTAAGATGGTTAAATTTCAGTATTAGTTTACAAACATTCGGACGTACTCTAAATATTGTCAACTCAAATAAGGTAGGTACAGATGTACGTTATTTATTTTTTATAGCACCGTTTTTTTCCACTTTTTACCGAAAAATACATTGCAATTTTCCCGGTGTTTATTTAAATATATGGTTTTTTCATAAAATCGCTATTATCAATATTATATTTAATTTGTGACAGTAAAATAGCGAGTTTGCGATGCCTTCAAAGGCACTAAACCAAGCTAATACGAGACCGTGAAATATGAAGTTAGATCGGCCGAACATAAATGGATTCGCAGCAGTTTACAAATTTGTTGTGTTCTGCAGAAATCGGCAACCTCGGTCTGCGAACATTCTTATAATTTTAGTTAACAATTTTATTATGCGAGTATACCTATAGAAGACTGTATAAAGTGATATAAGTATAAGGCAGCGGCGAGCGTCGAGCTTTTAGATTGGTAAGCTGCGAAAATTCTGATTAAATGTCCATAGTGGTAATATCGCACATCCAAAAAAGGTCTATTTTATTTTCTATAAATAATCTATAAAAAACGTCGATAGCGGCTAAGAATTTTATTCAAAATATTTTCTAATTTAACACAAACATTCAATTAATAAAAAATGCATTAAAAAAAGTAAACTGGAGCAACCGTGAGGACCCTATCCCCAACCGAAAACAAACGATCCACCCACACGGCTATTTCATGTAAAATTATATTATTCATTATGGTGCCGACACATTTTTTCTTCAACAATGTTTGAGTATGTCCAAATGCTTGCAGACTGGCTGGATTTCCTACCTAGGGTGTTGTTCGTATTTAAATGTATTTCAACAGAGAGGGAAAACGTTTTTGAGAAGGGAATATGGAAGTGTAGGCATTTACAGGGCTTATGTTAATGTTACACAGTGTGTAAAGTTACCAGCCCATGACAGGTCATTTAATCATTTTAAACATTTTTTCTTACTTGCGACTATTATAACTTGTCTTGAAATAAAACACTATTTCTTGGTGAATAATGATAAAGAGTAGAATATTTTAAGGTTTTTTTTACTGAGTAAAATAGTTCACTAAACAAAACGTAAATAATTACTATTTTAGGATCATTCTTCGATGTAGTTTGATGCTTCGATGTCCCTCAACATTCCCACAGAGACATTGTTTCAATTTATGAAATACTGGATATTAGACAATTTTTATAAAATAGTCATTGACTCATTTCTGGTCACGTGGTTACAAGAGGAGATCCCAGGAGAATGCAAGTATTTTCCTGTAATTTGAATTATTCAATACCAAAGATACGTACGACTTTCGCTCTGAGGAATTTCTATTTTGTGGCCCCGAGAGTGTTCAATGTCCCGGATTAAATGAATTAAGTTCTCCGAAACGAAAGCCATTTTAGGAGAAGTGTACAAGTTTGGATTTTGTCTGAGGAAAGAGGCCATTGCAGGAAACTGCTGCGAGACTATTATTGCTATTTATGTATATTAATATTGATATTATAAGCGTGTTGTCCAAATGAATATTAAAATAATTTATAATTATGTTATAATTTTTATTTGTTGTATTTCTTCAATAATATGCATGCTTCCTCATTCTATTATATTGTATCTCAACCCAACGTTACGTTATTATGATTTTTTGTTATATGTGTCTTTATATGGATAATTAAAAATTTAAAAAAATATGTATTTAAAAATTCCAACATTTGACTTACTCACTTCGTCATGATTGTTTTCTTCTATTGAAACTTCAAAATTACATCGCCAGCGACGTCAGCAGTTCTGGTCGGTGAGTGATTAAAACACACACCTAAACGGTGAAACATAACTGATAAGAAACAAAGAAAAATTGGGTTTAACTCACGTTTTTTGCAAGAACCGCTGACTTGCTAGGATTCTACAACATCATTTGACAAGATCGGATTAGTTTGTAGGAACAAAAAAAAATATTTTTTTTTTTAGGTTTAATAGTTGAACCCGTACAATAGGGAAATATCACACATTACGAATATCGATAAAAATATGTGAAATGAATTAAGAATAATTAATTGCATTTTCAAAATCAATATGGATATTGTGGAGAAATGTTGTTTTTAATTAAAAAATAAATTTAATAAAAATATGTTGCTAGAAAAACACGAAGTGTTTGGCCTCGGTGTGACATCAAGATTCGTGATTATGTTCCAAACAAATTTCAATGGCCAGGAACAAAAAACGCGAATCGTGACGTATTAAGGGCGTGGCCAATGGAATGACCGTTTTTGCGGGAATTCAAAATTACAATTTTAAAAATATTTTTTTTGCCACTAATAAATAGCATTTTTTTTTCTACTAGACAGTATTTCAAAGACCTTTATTATTAAAAAATGTTTCAAACAAGTTATATTTCCCTATTGTCATTTGTAGCCCGAACGCGCTAAACGTCGGAAAACATAACTACCCGGAAAATCAAAAATCTATTGCCGATTCTCTTAGTACCATAACAATTCTGTAATTTATTGGCTATTGGAAACTCCCGGTCAAATAAACCTGTAACGTTGCAAAGTAATTTATATTTACTAAAACCAATTTAATGATTGTTTATGCATTTTCTAGAAACACCGCCGTGCAATTATATTCTTCAATTTTTACCACGCTAATGAAAAAAAAATGTCCAATTTTATTGACATTTTTGATCCTTTGATCAGCTGAATTTGAGGAAAATGTAAATTATTATTCAATTTAACTATTCTTTTTTCCATAATTTAAGAAAAGTAATCTGCTTAAGTAGCCTTTAAAAAGGTTGATCCTGATTCCTAATAATGAATCATTCGAAAAATGGTTTGAATTTGTTTACTAAGAGTCTTTTTTCTGCTTTCGGTTTAAGTTTTTCGTCAAAGGAATTTTAATCACCATCAAGAATGTGCATCACCTCCGGCCTTGGTGTATCGTTAATATAAAATATAATCATTTTAGTGTCAGAATTAATATGTTTTAATACTGCAAACCGCATTAAGTTTGATTTTGCAGACAAGGGATCGATAGATTAACAGGAGTAGGTAGGTTTGCAGAAAATAATTAATATGCTCCCTACGAATATAAATTTCAAAAAATGTTACTAAATATTTGAATTTAACCACTTACCGACTTCTCAACGTCTACCGGTTTTGAGGCGCACCCGTCTCTTCGTCAGGACAATAATTACACTAACATGTAAATCTCACTATACGCCTTCACCACATATGAAACCAACATACTGTTACGACACATATCATGCTACTAAAAGATAACACCGGGATATTTTTTTTTACTCTGCTATTAGTCCCACAAGTAATCAGTGCACGTTCGTGTTAGATTCTTGTAGTATGTGTCCTATCAGCACGTCGGTATTATATTTTTGTGCAATTACTGTGGTAAACATCTCCTTTCTCTTCCTTAATCTCTCCTCCTTTCATTTTCCCTCTTTTTTCCTTTTTTCCATTGAGTAATAGTTTTGATTTAAGGTTAGTTATAAACAAATACGTTTATTTCTATTTTTATATATCTTAAGCATTTTAATCTTTTTTTTCTATTGAATATGTTCCGTAACTGAATTTTAAAAATACAACTATTATTTTATTGGTTGGTTGGAAGAAATTTCCATTTGGCAATAAGCCCGCCAATGTACAAATAACATTATGTACAAAAAATTAAGTGAATAAACTTGTATAGTGGGATATGCATGTTAGTTTTCTGATAAACAGACGCGTGCGCCCCGAAACCGGTAAGTATAGAGAAGTCTTTGAGTGGTTTTGCACAAATATTTATCAACATTTTTTTAACGTTTGACCACAAAGTTATTACTTTAAATAAAAATAACATAAAACAGCTCGTTCCAGTAATGTGGCCGGGGTTGTAAATTGCACTTAATCAATGAATATCTCGGCAATTATTACGAATTAGATATTTTCGATCAGATCCTGCTCTAAAAATTGTAAATAACAAATTTGATTCCCCAGAACTATGTAATTCATCTACTTGCTTACCGTGTCCCCTCCAGACCAACTAGACTGTCTGCTTTTTTCTATATATATTCGTAATGTTAAAACTTACTCATCGGAAACATTCTACCATCCCTCCTATATGTAAAGCATTAAAAAAGAATTTTAATAGTCTTGATATATTTAATACTCTATATAATTGGTACAGAAGAGAACTAATAGGCTTGATTCAGAATAACAGATAGTAGACGTTTTGTCTCTTTTCTTGCTGTTAATCATTAAATCAAATGCAATTTTCCACTCCTACTTTCCTTCATTCATCCTTCACCACTCCTTATCAATTTCCTTCCCACTAACTCTTAGTTTTGTCCATATTTATTTTTATATACTAGTTTAAACCGTCGTCGCTTTTGTAATTAAGTAAATACATATTATTGGATGGCAGGCCCTACTATTTATGCATTTTTTATAGTTTTTATTTATAATAATTTAACCTGTACATTTGTTTGTATTTTAAATAAATAAAATAAAAATAAAACAAAATAAATAAAAATATAACCACGATTTTTTTAATGCATAAAAAAACATAGTTTTATATGAAATATTTTGTCAATCAGGATTTCTAAAAATGACAAAATTTCGAATACCCCTCCCCGAATAATAAAAATATGTAAAACATTCATTTGAGAGAAAGAGATGAAAACGTGTAATTTCAATAAGATGAAAAGAGACAGCGATTATCAGTTGATCATTTCGTATCCCAGGTTAGCAAAGGTCAACCTAAGGTAACCTCAGGTTACCACAGAGTAACTAGAGGAAGTCTTTTCTCACAGCATGTTAAAGATTAATTAGTGTAGTGGTTTGTCACCGCAATATTTACTGTCCCTGGACTGGCATTGAAGCGTAGAAAAGATTGTCTCACTTTCATGTAGCAAACTGTGTGTACAAGTATTAAAATTCTATCAGATGCAAATGCAACATTAGGCGCTGACAAGGAAAATCTCAATGTTTTACCCGAGAGTGGTCATAGAGTCGATAACAACTCGTGCGGGGTTTCGATTCTATTTCACAGACAGAACTTTATTCTTTATCCAAATTGACATAGAAACAACAAACAACTTGTCACAGGAAAAAACATTTCAGAAAAAACTTGTATATGAAATTAAAAATATTGTTGAGTGAAAAAGCGTATTGTCAGGCCAAATTATTTTGCATACAAAGATGTCTGGTAATATGTACATAAATAATGGCAAACTTTTGTAAAAAAATAATCAAGAACAGTTTTCTATGTGCACTTATAATGTGGGCGAATAATGATCACAATTACATTAGTTCGCCTCTGTATTCGGAGAGGAATGATTTATAAGAAGTAAACCAATTGGGTGCGAGCCTAAAGCGAAACCAAATTAGATTAAGTAAGCATTAAGTGGAGAGTCTTATATTTGGACGTGCCAAACTTGCCAAACTTGCCGAGACACTAATATAGTACTTGCAAAGGAGCCGCGATGTAAAACCTACTAGAGAAGAGGTTAATACTGATATGACAAACGACTTAGTAAATACGTTTTAGTATAAGATTTAATTATTGCAGGATTAGTTGACTATAAAGAGTTATTATTATTATTTTTATTATGGATAACTTATATAGCGCCATTTTCGTAACAAAATACCTCAAGGGCGCTTTACATAGTGATTCTTTTAAATTTGTAATTAAATTAAAATAATTGGCTTAACTTGGTTTAATAACTATACATTTTCCAGCTAGCGTGTTCAGACAGTACCACCTATTTAAAAAAATATATTAAAATCATATAATGTAAAAGGATTTTACAAAGTACATATGAATTTCATTCCCAGAATTACTATTTAACTCGGGTCATAAATAATATTTGTTTTATTTTTAAAAAGCACGGATTAAGAACAACAAAGAAATAAAGCAAGTTTAACACTTTTTTAACTAAATGTAACACACAAACAAAATAAATGCATAAAACGCTTTTAAGAATGGAGGAAGAGAGTCAGATTTAGAACTAAGGGATATAAGGTCGTTAACATCACATACTACGCAGACGATATTATAGTGGCAGTGGCAATATCGGTTGATTGGAATGTTTATATCTCAGTTAGTAAAACAAAAAACTCGAATATTTTTGAATATCTAGATTTCAAAATTTAGAACTATACCGTCCTAAACTCCGAAGTGAGGGAATTAACGCGCAAAGCCTTGGCAGCATCTGGATACCCAAGAAATGTCGTATGGGCGATAAACGCACACAAAACGTGTGCTAGACCAATTATGGTGTATGAAATAGAGACAAATACAGACACAGAAAGAACAAAAAAAAAGATAACTAACTGCCCAGAACGTCAGAGATGAAAGTCAGAATGTCTGCCCGGAAGACCACCAAGGAGAGGGAAGAAGAGCTGGAACTCAAAGTCTCGGGAGTCAGCTTCTAGCTGACAATAGATCAATCATAATATACCAATAAGTAAAACATCATCTCGTCGGTGATACTGCAATGCCGCGTGACTATCAAAGGAATTATTTGGCAGGGGATTCTAAAAAGCGTTATGTTAACTTATACACATCGGAGATGGGTTCAATTTGACCCAGTAGTAATGAAAATTCTCGATTATGTGAAGAGTAATTTTCGATACCCTTTATTTTCCTTAACATTATCATTTTTCCCTCTTGTAAATTGATTCAATACATATTTTGATGGTTAAATAATATTGAAAAAATGACAAAAAAGGTGACATTGAAAACTGGGTCTTATCTGACCCATCATCGCCACCCGTGTAGTTTTTTGAGCCAGCGGGATTTAAGAGTTAATATATTCCATAGGATTTTAATTCAACCAAAATACCGCTGGGGCGTCAGAAAAACTATCATTATTTGGAATAAAAATAGCAGTAATTGAAAACTAACGTCTCTCAGTCCCTATAGCGAAATTCTTTCAGTAAAACGTTTTGGTCAATATTTTCCTCTGTTGCAACAAATTCAGGTAAATTTATTTATTTGTTATTATAGCATCTCCTTTATTTTTTATTTTATAATGATCTGGATATTTTGTGATCCAGATGACTGAAGATCGGATAAATGGAGTTCTGCTGTGTTTATTTATTTAGGATAATTACATAGTGCCTTTTTTCTTATGACGATATTAAAATCCTATGGTACCTACCGATCTGCAAATGAGATTTGTCAAATCGCTTACCTCGGGGCAACGCATTTATTATTATTTATCTTCAATTTCATCTGAACGGAACTTTAGTGAACACAGGAAGGAAACAACAGGACACCCAGAACACAGAATTGAAACATCTTTACAGGAATGTTTTTGCAATAAAATCTGTAAATAGTTCAACAAAAACGGATCATGGATTAGAAATCAGATCTCAGACCACGAAACCTAAAATTGTATTAATGTGAGGAGTTTGCAGGTTAAAACAAAATATCATACTATCAAAGCTGAAAAAGTATTACCGATAAAACTTTAGGATGATTTTTAAAAATTGTGTTGATGAAAAAGTGACATATTAAAACGAGCGACATTTTTTGATTTTTTTTTTACTATTTGTAGTACAACAACGATACTTACTTTTTAAACACTGACAATATTGTTCAATGTTACAAAAAATATAAGAGAGCCTATATACTGATTGATTTTGTAATTTCAACTCCGAAACCCGACAATGGCCCGTGGTCCAAATAAGGGGCGTTCCTTCAACGTAGAAATGGCATAATCCCCAATCTTATGATCACAATAACATTAAATCACTAAGCAATCGGCTAATGTTATTAATGATATTTATTGGCACGATCTTTATGTTTAATTCATTTCACAATTTAATTGATTACTTGCCACCTGCCACGAGCTAGAATTGTAAGCCAGATACCTAGTTAATTGAATTCATTTTTCTTTGTAGCGAATATCAATTGTAAAATTAAATATTTAAAAAACAAGTTATGATATTTTGAAATCCTTTTAAGGAGTTTGTTCCGATGTTTTTATTTGTTGGTGAAAATTGGCTATTGTTGGAGAAGAGTTATTAATTTTACCACGATCTGCTTGATTCCCATTTCTTAACAACTACTTTAAATGGTTCACATTTAAATATTAAGGCAGATAAATAATAAAAACAAGTAGAAATATTGGCGCGTTCGCAATGCGGTGCTGGTGTATAATTTTGCGAATATCATGAATGTTTCTGTAAAAAGCTTATTTCTTTCAATGGGCAAATACGCGTTCTCAGGTACTCCAGCCACGTTACGAGGCGAAAAGATGACACAGAAAAATTGGTGGTACAAAGACGAGTAGAGGGAACATGATCTCGTGGAAGATGTCCTGCAAGATGGACAGACTCGGTGACAGAAGCGACTGTCGCCTCCCTTTAAGAGGGGTCCAGAAGTGCAAAAGACAGAAGCGGATGAAGGTGAATCTTAATGACGTGCTTCCCTCCTGCTGATGTGGCCGTGACTTCTCCGCCAAGAGCAAACGATTAAGATGAAGAATGAATAATTCTACTTAAAAAAATGTCAGAGTCGAAATTTAAAAAAAAACTTAAACACTTGTTTAAAGTAAAAAAACATCCTATATGTAGAGAAATGCAGGTTTAGATATTTATATTCTCGATAGCCAATGCATATCATTGAGAGACTAATATATTGTTTAATATACAAGCGGTGTCTGTGATTAACAAGACATTAAGCATTATCGACTACATTAGTTGAGCGCGAATTGTGAGCAATAAGCCAATTATTACTCCCATAGCTCTGAGGCTCTTATACAGACATATACACGATGCACGACGCATAAGTACGAGTATATACAGACGTTGGCGCACACACAGGCTGGCATGAAGGAAAATATCCGCATCTGAAGATGTATAGGGCACTTTACGTATCAGCGACACGAGCGTACACGTGGTCAGGATACTTTTATGAGGTATCTTCACCGCTTTAAGCTTTCAGAAATTAATAGGTGTCCATGCGATGGCGGGACACCCCAAGATGTCCATCATTTGTTGATGCATTGTCCCTTTTTCAGCTCAGGGCATACGCAGCCGGAGACACGATGTAAAAGTCTGAATGAGGAGCTGGGAGATATGGAAAACGTAATAAGCCACAGGGACTTATCAGATGACGTAATAAAAACGGTAAATGTGACTGTCGAAATAAATTAAATTATGATTCCAAATGCAGTACACTGTCAAAGTGGAACGGAAGGTTTGTTGATGCCTGTCAATAGTCCGACTTCTCATGAATGAGTTTTCTGCGATTTCTTTTTCAATAATAATATGCGGAAAAGTGGCGGGATAGTCGGTTGTGGCCTTGCTAAGTCATAGAAATATGACTTAGCCCAGCCGACTATCCCGCCAGATCCTTACACAATAGTTAGATCAGATAGAAATAACACATCTATTGCAGTAAATATAAGCCTTGAATAAGAAAGTTAAAAACACGTATAAACGATGATTACTTTGGTATTTTGTATTTTATTATTATTATTTGGAACATTTTTTTCCTGTGGGGTAAAACAGACACGATAGAAAACTATACCACTCTATATTTATCTACAAACCATGTTTTCTCTACATTTATGCATATTCTCATGCATGCTCGCCTATTTTTTATATTTTCTTCAGCCCATTTTCAAGTATTTGTTGAATTAGATCATGTCATGTCATTCTTTTTCGAAAGACTATGAATCCATCTAAATACATACCTATCTGAGTTTTGTAAATGAATTTGAGTTTTCTTGAATAGCTTCGTATAAGTCAGGGTACTTTAATTTTCAGCGTTCAATTTATAGCTAAGTGTGATTAAATGTACAAAAATATAAATATAATTCAGCGCTGTAAAGTAGAAACGCTAGCGTTAGGAGGAGAGAAGAGAAAATGTAACGGTGTCGGCAGTTAGCGGCCTCAACAAACATTTGCTTGCCGCCATTTTAATGACACGCCATTATTCCTGTAAATTATTCAAATTAAATTATGTAAAATGACGTGGCGGCTACGCCGGATCAAACACTGTCCGCCGTGATCACGCAGAGTCGAACTCGAAGTCGGTTATAGATACAACACCTCAGCTACACCCGAAACCTTTCAAGAAAATTTTCAGATTTTTAATTACTAATTTATGTAGACATATTTTGACTTAGCAGTGCACTGCACTTATGCACATACTAAGGAACAGCCTCTGATTGCTAGGGTCCTAGTATTTTAAATTTTAATCTCCATATGAGAAGTAAAAAAATTAATTGAAAATATCATATTTAGGTACGTATAAATAAAAATAATATGTAATGAGGAAGTTCAGTGGTTTTTAAAAAAAAAGTTTTATTAGTTAATAGACTATTAAACTGCGTGTCAGATTTTTTTTAACTTTTAGGTATCGTATTATCAGAACTATGATTTTAAAAAGTTTTATATTTCAGAAATTACTCCGCGTGTCACGCTTCAAGTTCTCTTCTGCTTCTTCTCGGTCAGTTTTTTCAGATTGGTCCGTTGACGGTAAGTAAATCGAAAATCTTTCACAACGTCTTATTATTTGTTGATTCATATGAACTAGTGACGTCGTTCAAAGTAGTTCGTTTTTACCCAATTATCGAATCGGGTTGTGGTCCCGTGGCTAGTGTTGTGGACTCACAGGCCGGAGGCCCAAGGTTCAAACCCCAATCTACCCCAACTTGATTTCCATTTTCTAATAGTGAGTTATTTACAACTCGTTGAAAATGACCACCAAAATTCAAATATTTGTGTAAATTATAAGAACGCTTATATTTCTTTTAATTTTTTTTTTTTTAAATTTCATACATTTTTAAGAAACTTTCCCTTACAATTAAATGCTCTGACTTTTACCGCACGGAAGAAAACATTTTTATATTCAATTTCCCGTAGGGCTTTTTTTATATGGGAGTTGCTTTATTATTTACCTCGCTTATAATGAACAAGGTTTATATTTAAAAAGTGGATTTTTCTGCAAATAAATTTCTCTAAATTTAACTAAACTTTTGGGATCAGGAGGGATATACTTATGTGGGCCAATCAGGAACTTCTCAGCATTTGCTCATGTGGAGAGGAAAAGTAGCCTGTAAAAAATAAATAAATAATAATATCAATGCATAAAAATAACCTACGCTGTAATTCGTCCCTGTTAAAAAATTGTAATATTCAATAACACTTGCGGCTTGTGTTTCGGCACTCTGACTTGCGGAGGATTGTGAAATGAGAAATTGGTTCCTATTAGATGGAATAAGGCTTCGGGAGGTGGTGCATCACCGAGCTCTCTAAGACACTATACACTATACACCGTGTACTGGTGTACTGGTGTACTGTACACGTAGGTACACACCATCATAATACACTATTATGGGGGCACAGAGCCCAATACCGACACGCTATATTTACCCGATTGTGGTTTATTTAAGACCGTTGCTTGTTTTGATGTGAATGAGGATAACCATCTTATGGTTCGTTCTCAGTGTCTTGTGAGGTGTTGCCGGGACCAATATTTATATTTTTGAGGGTCTTGTGTGCTTGAACCATACGGATTACAAAATACTTAAAACTTTGACTGGATAGCCCGTTTTATCTCGAGTATCGAAAATAATTTGCGAGCAGAGGGGTAGTTGCAAAGTGACGTCACAGCGCTACACATGGGGGTCTAAATTTGGGCTTGTGTGGGCACGGCGCGCTCTCAGTTGGTCGATTTTAGTGATACAATTTACAACTCGTACAAACCTCTCCGACTATACTTGGACCCACCACAATCGACTGAACGTTTGTACGTCAACTTAGTCCGACGTTTATGCCCTATGTTTCATATTTTAGTTACCATCGACCAATTCTTCCGTACACGTGCTAAATCATTTCACCTGAAATAAAGAGTCATGACTCCATGAAAAAAGTCACAGTTTTCTATTGAATTCAATTCATTACATTCTGCGAAACTCGAGATCGACGTTATGCAGTACATTAACATCGTTCCTACCGTGGAGATATGAAGAACAAAATAACGTGCCCTATAATGAGACCACAGGGTATCATATTTGGATAGGTACCGTATTGGTTGTTTAACTAGAGCTAGCGCGTTCACAAAACTTAAACTTAGAAATCTCCATTGACGGAGTTTCTGAGATATTTGCGAAAAACTTTTGTGAGATTTCTAATTATGCTTTACCAACTTAATGGAAAATGCTTAGTTTGCGGTGTCAAGTAGTATAATTGAAATTAGCAAGGTTTAGGGACGGTTTTGAATTACGCTATTATTTAGGTAAGTAGATTTTTATGTAAAGTATATTTTGGCATCAATAACTGATTTTCATTTTGGGTGGAGATTTTTAAGTTTGCTTCTAAAACCCTCAAATATAAGAATCCGTTTGGACGAAAAAAAGGCAGACTGCGTTTCCCCTCTTAAGTCGGTACGTACAAATGAGTTAAGAAATAAAATAATATGCATACATTAAGATGGGTAAAAATCTACACGTTTGCACGATGCAATACAATACAATATTCTGACTTTTGAACACTAAATACAAATAAACATTCGAGACAGAAGCGAACATGTTTCTAGGACGGTGATCGGACGCGATACCTCGTGAATGTTATATTACGAGCCTAGCACCTTCCATAGCCATCTGTAGCTTGTTGATCACTAGCGCTAGAACCGAAGTAATTTTATGAACGATAATTTCCACCCGCGGTCGGCGCAACCTACTCGCTCGTTTGATCATCTCACAGAGGCCCAGGCCTCAAATGACTTTGACGACATTATCCATCATAATATATTATATCGTGATTTGTTCGGATGGCTTGTTACTTTCATCTTGTTTGGTACGAGTATTTACATTGCCGCGTCTAGTGCCGAGTGTCTAGATGGAGCCGATCGGTCTCGTGTCTGGTCTGATCTGGACTGGAAGCCCCCGGGCTTGCGTTTTTACGACTTATTTTAATTAATATCGGCTTCTTTTATCTTACATTGCGAAATTTAATATTCGAACAAGATTATTGAAATTCGGTAGGTTATCCAAAATAAAATACTTTTATTGAATTTAATTCTATTTTTATTTTTTCAATATTAAAGAGTATATTATGTCACGCGTTTCGTCTTGTTTGTTTAATAGTATCTTTTTTGTTAGTTTGATAATGTCCTAACAAGACGAAATGCGTCACATTATACATTCTTGTATATTTGAAAAAATAAAAGTAGAATTGAATCCAATAAACGTATTTTATTTTGGATACCTTACCAAATTTTAATCTACCTATTTATTTGTTTATTTGACACTTTATATACACAAACAATAAACATACATATAAGGGCAGGCATATTGCCTTAAGGCAATTTCTTCCTACCTACCTACCAATTTACTGCATTACCTACCTACCTACCAATTTACTGCATACGCAATAAATAAGATTATTAAAATTCGTATTAATGTTTTGAAACACTGTATCATTTATTTATTTTATTGGGTAAACAAACAGTATGTACATAATCACTGTCAATTTTTTGTATATTAGTGTAGGACACTCATGCACACACGAAAAAAATATTTACACATAAGACAATAATTTAAATTATGTAAATATGAATATAATAATAATATTAATTAAATATCTGCTTTTCTAAATATTTCTATGATATTTCACCTAAATTTACATACTCGTACATTGCCATAAAAAATATCAGCCTCGGTAAATCTATTGTTGTATTGGTCGCATATTCTAGGTATTGTAGATTGTTTTAAATAGTTTGTTGACGCGTTGTCCGTGTAAAACATAAGAATTTGTCTTTTCGGTCTAGATGGCACACGCAATGGAAGTCTTTCAAGTAGATTAGGGGAAGTTATTGTATTATTAATCAATTTGTATAAAAATAACTGGTCCAACATTAGTCTTCGACTTTTAAAGAGGGTTTATTCCATGGTACTGCATACTTTCAGCATAATTAGAGAAATTAAGGTTTAACCGGTAGTCAACCTGTTTAAAGAATTTTTGTTGAACCCTTTTTAGTCTATTAATCCTAACATTATAGTAAGGTGACCAAATAGGAGTTTATTATTCTAGCTGGGGACGAACAAATGCTATATAAAGTTTTTCATATGTCTCTGCACGTTTAAATGGTCTCGATGCCCACATTATAAGTCCGATAATTTTATATGTTTTTTTTCAGGACTGATTCAATATGAATATTAAACATTAGTTAAGTATCATTAATATTTTTTATTTTTTTTTTATTTATTTAACTTTTTGTACATAATGTTATTTGTACATTGGCGGGCTTATTGCCAAATGGCAATTTCTTCCAACTCCAACCAATATCACCTACGTCGCGAATTTGACTACAAGTTATAGAACTTGGCGCGTTATTGAATTAGTAGGGAACTGTCGTTTGTTTGCGTGAAAAATAAAATTGATTTTGATAAAGTGTATTATTTATATTCCTATTCAGTAGGCATACTCATATCAACAACACTCACCATATTGTCTCGATCGTGGAACAACGACGGATGTGCGAAAAATTCAACATTGTATTTTTTTAAATATATTTGATCATGAAAAGGTTTTATAAATGCTTTATATTTGAT
The DNA here is from genome assembly GCF_059751315.1 of Micrasema longulum. Taxonomy (NCBI): domain Eukaryota; kingdom Metazoa; phylum Arthropoda; class Insecta; order Trichoptera; family Brachycentridae; genus Micrasema; species Micrasema longulum. The sequence continues at coordinate 80,430 of NW_028278623.1, forward strand.
TTTTTTAGAATATATAACTCACCCAATTATCAAAGGTATTTTTGTTCTAGACGTAGTGTCAAAAAAACGTTAAACTGCTCTTATGTAAAGTTGTCTAATGTAAACTTTTGAGTTTTGAGAGTAAGTTCTCGAGGAGAATATTAGGCATACGGTTGTTCGATTTCATAACTAACATTGAAGTCCGAGAACGGACGCAGCAGCCTCCTTAAAAACGAGCGTCTTGAAAATGCGGGGGTGGACCTGACTCGGGCACGTGCCGCGTATGCCTCGGGAGAACCCAAACCCTAGTTGCCTCTTTTTTACACCCGCGAGCACCGCGGTTCTGGAAGGCCATCGATGATGAACTTTCGGCTTTATTCGGCGGAGCTAAGGGACACGGGATTAACGTGGCAGGAGGCGATTGTGCTGGCTGGCGATAAGGTCTCCTTTAAGGCGTCTGGTGATTTTCACATGCTCCACTTAGGAGCGAATGTGGAAAATAATAAGTTGTAAATAAAGTTGAAGAGGCAGCTGATGAACTGGCAAGGCTGGGAGCTGAGACAGCCGCAATAGACTCTCTACCCTACTGTGTGCTGAAAAAATGTGCACCTCGTAATGAGTTAGGCCATGGGCCAGGAAGCAGAGTGTAATGCTTTGGCGAAAAGTACCTGTCAGCACCATACGAAGGAACTGCTAAAAGGGCATTCTTAAAGTTTTGCTTTTGACCTAATAAAGCTCAGCCAAAATCTAGTGAATCAAGCCCGCCCAGGGCACTGCAGATTGAACAAACACATTGCTAGAATGAACCTTTCTGAAACTTTTAGACTAAATGTAGGTTCTGCAGTGCAGATGAGAAAAAACTTTTTTTTAAAAGGAATAACCCGCTAAGCCTCTATTTTGAGGCTTGTCAGCAGGTGGGATAGAGGGGATGTGGAAGGAGGTAATGAAAAATACACCACAACATCCAGACCAATTGATAAAAAAATTTTTTTTGAATTTTTTTCTTGCAACTGGCAGGAATCGAACCCGCGACGCCAGTTTCACAGTTGGCAGTCTAACCAACTACACCACGGCGCCTGTCACACATTCTATGTGAATGATGCTTTACATCATAAAAGGAGTCTCATCCTTCCCAAGGTTCAACCTGAGGATGGTAACGAGCTTGCGCCCTACCTGATAGCCCGATACTTTACGGATCTGGGCTCGGAGGGGGAGATTTAGCAAAATGTAAAATCTCGCCTTCCACGCACTAGCCAGGCTCTTTATAAACCTGGGCTTGGAGGGCGAGAACTATTCACGGGGACCCGTCACAATAGATCTTCACAGGTCGCAGTGACGTCAGGAGCTTGCATAGCACTGACCCCCACCACTAAGAATAAGAATAAATTAATGAAAATCACATGTGTCGTTGTTCTACAATCATGACGATACTATACTATCTAATATACTTACAAATAAAATTACAGAATATGAAATATTAATAATATATTACACACTTACGTTAACTAATGTTGTATGTAAGGCCCAATAAGTATAATAATTGACTTAGCTTTGACTCTTCTAAACTCTTCAATTGTTCACCGGTGAGCCAGTTTCGTCGTTACCGGCGGCGGCGGCGTCGTCAGAGCGGTGGGAGACTAAATATATTTTTATTTATACACGAGCAAAATTAAAATTCAGTTCCGCCAAGAAATGTCGGTAGAGAAACTTAATCTAATATAATTTAAAAATGTATCGCAACAGAGATGAAGAACTTTTTAGAGAAGGGAACATGGCTGTCGAAGCATTTATAAGGCTTGCCCTATTATGGGCTGGTTTAAGTTGCCACTTCGTATGCACACTATTTGACATTCTACCTATGTCTGATCATACATATTTATTAATTCCATCTGACTGCATAATTTCACCTACATAACTACACTAGGTAACGCTTGAAAAAAAAATTAGACAACAAATAGGACGAACTTAAAATATTATTAATGGAGACCTACAGAGTAGATAAAATTACGCACACTTACTGTGTAATATTTGTTATTTCTTTTTTTTTTTAAGTCTTATTTCCATAGCACCCACCCTACCCTTTTTACAGATTTATAGTTTTAGTTATTAAATACTGTGCTTTTTTTTTAAATGTGAGCATGTTAATTTTATTTATATCTGGTAGATAATACCTATAATATTTACATAAAAATATGTCGGTTTGTCGGCGAGCAGACTTTACAATTTAATGCCCATATTAAAATGACAAGAAACTAATCTCATTTCGACTAAAGCGCTCTTTACCATAAGTTAATCTGGCTTCCATTCAGATTAACTGAATCAAATTTGATTCGGAGAGCTCTAATGCAATCTTAGTTTTATAATTACGGTTTCACGTGGACGACTTGGTAGTTGACAGTTAAACCGAGGGCGGACAATCTGATTCCTAATGCCATTATTTTGTACATAAATGTCGACGAATATTTGTGGAGACATAAAAATGTTGACAGGCATAAAATGGAGGCTCCACTCCCACGCCCCGATCGGTGTTGATCAGATTTTCTAATAAACTTTTGTAAATATTGAATATTTCAATTAGCTACTGACATTTTGAAGATTGGATTTCAGATCCTAACATTTTATGGTGGTTAATAATAAACTTTATTGGACTAGAGATCAAAGTAGCCGCGGACTCGGAAAAAATGGAACCTAATATATATTAATCGTACAGTACCACTTATCCGCCAACATTTATTTTTTTCAATTATCCATTAAAAATATTTAAAAAAAAAAACAGCTATTTGCCAAGATACCAATTTATTTTTTTAAATATAATACAAATGTATGTATATATACTTCTTAATAGATACCTGTATCCTTCTTAATAGAGATGAAATGGATATCCGGTAACTATCCGGTATCCGGCCTATTCTGTCTAGTTTTACTATCTAGCCAGATGCCAAATAGTATCCGGCGGATTCTAACATTCATCAAACAGCAAAAAATCCATGAAATCAACGAAATTGATTTATTGGTATAAACCGTGATTGGGAAAAATGAAGTGAGCCTCATCATTTGAAAAATAGTCATTTTTGGCATTAAAACGTTAAGTATACACTCAAGAAAAAGATATTTAAAAATGTATAGGGTGATCATTACAATGGAACGTTGTATAATGGGCTAAATTAAAACGTTTTTGATTACTGGTTAGTGGGCCTTTTATTTAAAGCCTTCCTGATATGAAAATTTTCCGTATTGTTTACTTCTAAGCCTTTATTATTAGTATATAAGATTTTAACTATTTAACTCTCGTATCTTTATGAAGGTCTGATTAAAATTTATCAGGTGATTTGCGAATTCAGGCAAGTTTTTATTGTGAAGACACCTCACGTGTTTTTTTTACAAATATACGAGTACTCTGACGTATGAGACATATTTCTGAGCTTCATTTCTAGTCCTTTTAGCGATCCATTAAAATTAGAGTCTTAAAAGCATTTTTATGTATTTACATAGGCCTCTAGGGCATTTACAGTTTTGTATATATTCCTATATATTACAATTTTCTATATATTTTTATTGTCGGCCTCGTGGTGTAGTGGCTTACCATGCAAGAGGTCTCGGGGTTCGATTCCCGACGGTTGACATGAAATATTTATTTAAAAAGGGTTTTTTTACACTAGAATATTTCATAGTTCCGGGACTGGTATCTGAAACGTAATACTGATCAACTTAAGTTCATGCAACAAAAATGATCACGATACTCTGGGATTTGGATACAAATGCAGTGCCTTATCACCATTAGGTGCGGAAAAGGAAATGATAATGATATTTAAATATTACTAAATACAAAGCAAAAAAAGCATGTTTGTGTAAAGTCACTTCATATCTACACTTGTAAAAAAAAAAACAATAGTAAAGAAATAACACATAAATACGAAAAAAAAAGATTTTGGTTGTAATAAACATATGGTCTTAAAAAAACCTTTTCGTCAACGGATCTCCACCCCAATTCAGTCTTTTTTTCTCTTTAAAATAAGAGAAAATAATTGTTATATGAAAATATATAAAAAAATATATTTTGTAATGTTTGTTAGATTAAATTATAATTACTGCATATTTGCAATTTAAGTTGTTTAGAGTGGGAAAATATATACGGATTTCATAAAAACAATTGTTATAAAAATTTAGGGTTACCGGGAAAAGATGCATTCTTATTTATTATTACGCATTTGTGCTGGATATACCAACATGAAACAATATAATTGCAGCCAAGTTGTGCGTTGATTAATGCGAATTTAAATTTTCTTAAGGAATTTAGGGCAATCAAAGTTGTTATCGACTATTTTGTAAAGAAAAGGGGTGTATGTATCGGTGATGGTTTTTCTGGATTGCAAGGTATCAATTTTGTAATGTGGTTCAGCTTCTTCATAGTTATTAAAATGAACATTTTGTCGATAGTTTAAAGTATTTTTTTTAATCCTTTCAATCCTAAAAATGTACTTGTTGTACTGAGGAGAACATACTGCGGAGCAATATCCAAGGATACTGAGCACATATTTAAAAGATAATGTCTTTAGTTTAAATTTACACAATGTGTATCTGGACGGTAAAAAATACAGTTCCGTGTGTTAAATATAACCAGAACCCCTGACGAGTGATTTCGACACGACTGGCATCTGAAGCGCAAGACTGATCACTTTTACTTCCACGCGAACAAAAATATCCAGATACAATTGCGATTTGAGTTCTAATGCAGTTCCCTTTCAGAAATAAGACAAAAAATAGAATGATTATATGTTTTATTGAATGTTCCATCTAACTCTAGCAATCCTTTTTTATAGTCCTGTTGTAGAATGCCGCTTTATAATTGCGGTTTCGGTTACCAGAGTGGTTTAAGTGTGCCGGCCTATGATTACTGGTTCAAGTGTTCACACTGACCCGGTTATGTTTCATCATTATGTCCAAATAATACTTTTATAGCGTGTTTACACGTCCCAGAAATGACACGAATAAACAATTTAATATAAATATAAGACAATGTATTATAATATAATGGTTTTTAATCAAGTATTACAAAACGGTCATTACAAATTACATTATTATAATACTACACTATTAAGTGATTTGATATGTGAAAACTCTGTTAGGGCCAATAATTGTAAGTACCATAAAAGGTTAATCAATCATATTTTGAGTTTGTTCAAATGTTTGTAGACAAGTACTGGATTTAAACACGTAAGGATTTTTAAGATTGATATAGTACAATAGGCACGGAGAACATTTTGGAGAAGAAAACATGAAAGCCTAGGCACATACAGGGCTTATGACTTGTCATTGACCGGTTTAAGAGGTCACTTTACACACCGCGAAGCATTCACTATTCTGCCTATGCTTTAAAATCCATATTTCTTCGAATCATTCAAATAACGATTTAGAGCTGAAACCTTTGTTGATGCGGGTGAGATTCATCCGATTGAATTATTTCACCTATGTACATACAGTATTGTGCGAATTAATTGAATAAAATTCCACGTAATCATAAAATACGTTTTTTATTAATATTTTGAGTTACAGGTGACATACAATCGTAAAATAATTTTTATTCAATAGAATGTATGTACTTTTTTTGCTTTTATAACAGCCTGAACACGTTTTGGTATGAGATCAATTAAAATTCGTCATTTTTCTTTTATTCTGTCATCTCGAAACCACAGCTTAATAACAGCTTCTATCATATTTATCTTGGTAGTGCAGTCCAATTTTTGTATCCTAAATTTACAAATAGTCCACAAATTTTCTATAGGATTAAGGTTTGGTGAATTTCCAGGCCAGTCTAAAAGAGTTATCTTTTTATCATTGAAATACCTAAGCATACATTTCGATACGTGACAAGGAGCCGCTTAGTCCTGTTGAAATACAGCCCCACCATTAGGACAACATTTAATCAGTTATGTACTCAAGCGCTGCTCCAATAAATCTTTATACTTTAGGTTGTTCATCATTCCTATTGGTATCAACGGTCCGGTCCCCATATACGGAAAGCAACCCCAAAACATCTTATTCACAGGATATTTCACCGTTTGGTCAATATAAGTCACAGTAAGTTTTTCATCCTCATTTTTTCCAACTATTTGTGTGCGATATCTCTGTACAAGAAGGTGGGTCTCATCTGAAAACAGCACCTTTTTCCAATTTTCTACAGTCCATTTGGTATATTTTTTAGGCCAAATGAGCCTTTGCTTCATCATACATGCCGTCAGTAGTTGTTTCTTCTGAGGTCGAATTGCCATTCTTTCAGATTCAATGAGTCTTCTTTGTACTGTTGAGTCATGTATCATCACCCCAGTGGCTACCAAATTGTCTTATAATATCTCGTTAAAGTTTGTAACTTGTTTTTCTGGGGTTTGACTTAATATTTCTGACTAAAGATATTTTATCTCGGACACTAGTTTTCTGGTTTCTTCCACATTTCCCAATTCTATTTGCTTCAACTGAGCGTTTTTCTCTTTTCTGCTTAATAATCTTGCTGACTGCTCCTTGACTCACTGAACTTTTATTTCCAATCTCCTTCTGAGTCATTAATGTATGTTCACTTAAGGTTATAATCTTTTCTCTTTTCCTCGGCGCGATATCCATGATTTAAACCAATTAAAAAACACTGTTAAATATGCAAGCAATTTATAAAATTTGATAATAAAGGACTTATTGAGAAAATGTAAAAAAAACAACGGACACCAACAAACACCAATATAAGCTCCCAAAGGATTAATTGTCAAATTGACGTGAGTGTTGCTATACGTAAAAAAATACAAAAATTACTCTTATTCCATAAATTCGCACAATACTGTACTAGGCAACGTCCAAAAATATTTTTAATGTTATGCTTTTATGCTTTTTCTTGGACCAGCTGGTTTAATCAATAGTATTTTAGCTGGACTAACTCAAAATATAGTCGAAATCTCTATTGTTGATAGGCAAAATATTTCCTTATGCATAGTGGAATTCTGCTTAAGATGAAATACCCGATAATATGACATACCGGTAATATATATTAAATCATTAACGTAAGAACATTTAATTATCATTTTTTAAATTTATTATTGTATTGTACAATATGAAATATTTTTTACAAATAATTAATTGAAAAGTCCTCCTCACTAGGAAAACCTGTTCTGTTCTAAGGAGGACTTAAAAAAGTTTCAACAATGCATACACATGGCGCCAATAATACAAACATACAGCCTGTAAAAATTTATACACTTACTGTTTTTTTAGGATGCCTAGCAACGAAAATGGAAAATCCTCAAGACTTTTTGGTTCTTGGTGTAAAGAGTTCGTGATTTAAGCCATCATGTCAAAGAAAATAAAATGTATTTATTATTTCTAAATTTAATAAAACTACCTAAAATACTTCCTTATGAACTCATACCATTACCAAAAGCACCATTAAGAGAATCAATAGATAAATAAAAAATACCAGAAAATCTTGAGGTTCACAAGTCACAAGCAGTCTATAAATGACAGTAGAAAAAATACAAAATATTAAAAAAAGTTATCGCAGAAGAATTAATACAAATCATAAAGATTCTATAAATTCTTAATCTTCCAGTGAGGATATGATGATCCACCATGCATTTATTGCCATAAGACAGCTAATAGCTTCATGATAACTCCGAGGCTCGAGATTCATTAAAAAAAATTACCTATTTGTTGAAATATTTAGTAAAATCATAAAAACAAAGACGTTTATTTTTTTTAAATATAAAAATAAAAAGATTTGTGACACTGAGTTTTTTATCAATTATGTGTAAGATGGTGCCACACATTGTGTGCTGAAATACGTACTGTCTAAAACAAAACTACTTACCCGAGAATCATGCAAAGAAAAATTGGACGTCATTTTAAGAATATCGAAAATGATGTGTTTTTTTATAAAATTACTGTAATTCGTCTTTTTTTTAAACCAAATAAACAGTATATGTTATTTTATAGTTTGTTGTTTGAATCGGGTTGTGGTCCCGTGGCTAGTGTTCCAGACTCACGGATGAGAGGTCCGAGGTTTGAACCCCCCTCTACCCAAACTTGATTTTCATTTTCTAATAGTGAGTTATTTACAACTCGTTGAAAATGGCCACCGAAATAGAATTTTTTGGGTAAATTATAAGAACGCTAATATTTCTTTTCTCAAAAAAAAAAAATTATCATAATAATTGGCATATATGCGATTTTTTCCTTCCTCTAGGAATTCCCTATGAAAAACAGACGAATAAAAATAAAATCATTGTCAATTTAACAACTTCTTATTGACAATATTTTAATCGCAACAAATCGGTTTCTTAGAGCAGGCATTTGCTCATATAGGAACCGATTGCAACATTAGGCGTACTAATATTTCTGGCTTGCCGACCTTTCATATACTGAGCCTACTTCCAGCACAAGCAGAATTTGTCAGACTGTTTTTTGTTGCTATTTTGTAAAATATGAAATGTTTGTTTAAATTAATAAATAAATTAGAATCTAAGTAGAATTGTGAAAATTAAAAATAATTGTTTCATGCGCATTTATTCTCTCTAGTGCTACCACTCTAGCGGTAGACAATATAATTCAAAAGAACGGTCGATCGCAATATTATTTTATAATAATTGATTGAGAAATATTTCAATCTACAACAAAGACTTCACAGGTAATTATAAATTCCCGAATCCATAACATTTTTCAAACGATTATAAATCGATTAAGGCTTCAATCAAACGGATTTACCTACAGTTGTGTGAAAATAATTTTATATTGATCTTATCGCGCAAAATAAACTAATGGGAAAATATTTTACTTCGAATTGTTTATATTTAAATGCTCTGAATATTCATTAAATTATTTTAAAAGGTTGTAATTAAAACCATATCAAAATATTTGGAGCATTATACGCCATAAAGTAACGGATTTTGTTTTGATGTGTGATCGGTCAAACAATTATATTGAAGGTATAAAGGAAAATAAGAATTTCATGCATAAATCATCTTTCTTGCGTGGTAATTATCCGTTACAGATCAGAAAATATATTTTCTATTATAAATACACACGCTTCTAAATTTATTTAAAGTTTAAATTATTTTCCGCCAATTTAATGAATAATGGTAATTTCGTGTGAGACAAATATATTTTTTTGAAACGGAGAAGGAAAAAACATAAACAATGAAATTATTAAACCCTTTATACAACAAAGTATCAAATAATATTTTTTTTAAATTAAAATGGGCGGGTTTTTAACAATCGAAAATTTATTGAACATTTATTTTTAGATTTGTATGTGTTTAGGTGGATGAAAAATATAGTTCGAAAAATATAGAACCAGAACAGGACGAGTGTCGAAAAAAGAAATCGAGGGGAGATAAGCTCGTCTCTCGGTTCGATTCCTGGCATGGTCGACGTGAAATATTCGTTCTAAATGTGGTTTTACACTACAATATTTTACTGTGTCTAGACTGGTAACCGAAGCGTAAGACTGATCTCATTATCTTTAAGTAGCTGAAGATCGGTGTGATAATGATGACTTTTACGTCCGTCTAGAGTTGGAAACTTGCTGGCAAATAATTCAAAATTCCATCAGGTAAAATAATTTTTCTGTTTTCCAAAATTGATCCGTACATGATTCAAACACCTTAGCTTAAGAAAAAAAGGAATCGAAGCAGATTTTCAGTATCTATACTACTTAATACCTACTGATTTTTTTATAAAACCTACTCCGCATTTTCCTTTACACAAGTATGTGTTTATGAGCACACCGGCAACATTAAGTTCCAGGCCCACCAATATACCAACCAAACAAGCCACCAACTGCGGTGAAACGGAAACGTAAATTAAACTCTCTCCTTTATAAAACTAATATTTGAAGCACTGACTTTATGGTTATTCATTATTATAAAATTATATTTTATACAGTAATATTAAGTAAATATCGATTAGATAAAATAGGATAGAATTAATTGGTTAAGTATTCCTTGATAGAGAAGCTTGTACGAGTATAGCTTTGAAATCGGTCGGTGGAAAAAAAAGTGGTTAAAAACAAAGTTGTTTTTATTTATTTTATTAAACTCTCTTCGTTCAATGTTGGTACCGATAAACCGACACGATATTTATCGTAAATGGAAATTCAATCCGCGTTCCCTTGTTAAATGTATAATAACATGGCTAGATTTCATTTAGTATTGTCTACATCTCTCGTTTATTCTATTCAAATGTTAGTTTTAGTAATTAAGTTATACAATTAGTAAATAAAATTCCACATAATACGAAAGTGAATATGTTTTTTAATACACGTAACTTCGTAACAGTTAATAATCCATACACCGAAAACACTACATATTCATCTCCAGAAAATTAATTGTACGTATCTAAATTTTATAATATAATATGACACTATCGTAATATACTAACAAAAAATAAACGTAACGTTAACGGATAAATTGAAGCTTCTTGTTCCTAAATGTTATTAAATATTTGATATAACCATTTACCGACTTTTCTCTGTGTACTGGTTTCGAGACCTATCCGTCTCTTAGTGTAGAACATATGAAGTGTCTTCACAATAACAATTTCAAAACAACTATAAAAATTAATAATATTACTAATATTTAAATCATTAACTTTGTGGTCAAACATTTTACTAAATGTTATTAAATATTTGTATATAACCACTTACCGACTTTTCTATGTCTACCGGTTTCTAAACCGGTCTATCTAAAGATAAAAATAGTTGATTAAATAATTCAGGTGTTTACCAATTAAAATGCAATTCTTGTCCTTCAGTTTACGTTAGAAGAACATCAAGAAATTTTGATATTCGTGTTAAAAAACATAATATGAGGTTTCATCACAAAAATAGTTTCTTTGAATTAGCAAATCACCTAATCAATTGAAATCATGACTTTAATAAAAATACTGGAGTTAAAATCTTACATACAAATAATAAAGGGTTAAAAGTAAATAATATAGAAATATTTCACATTAGGAAAGCTTTAAAAACTAATGTTCCTTTGATCAATAATCAAACAAACTTCCAATATAGTCATTTATACGATGTTCCACTGTAATGGTCACCCTATAAAACCTATTAAGCTTATCCCCTCCCTCCATCCCCTCTACTTTTTTCATTAATTCTCAAACAAGAGAATATATTCTTAATTTAATCAGTGCATGTTTGTCCTAATCAGTACACGAGCTTATTAAAATGCATGTCGTGTTAATTTTATATTTTTGTGCGACAACTATGGTGAAGGTGTATAGTGGGTTTTGCATGTTGGTTTGCATTTTGGTTTAATGGGTGTCCTGACGAAGAGACGGGTACGTCTCGAAACCGGTAGATATAGAAAAGTTGGTAAGTGGTTATATATAAACATTTAATAACATTTAGTAATCAGTAATAATGGTCACCTAAACCTATTAAACTCAAGCCCCTCTCTCCATCCCCTCCCCCTTTTTTTCAACAATTTTTCAAACAACATAAAATATATTTTTATCTAATCAGCGCATGCGCTTTTTAAAATGCATGTCGTGTTGGTTTTTTTATTATGGGTTTTGCATTATGGTTTAATTGGTGTCCTGACGAAGAGACGGGTACGTCTCGAAACCGGTAGACATAGATTAGTCGGTAAGTGGTTTAATGAATACAAAGATAACAAAATAAAATTCTTAAACTAACATACGAGTACAACCTACCCTACCTGACCTCTACGACTGAACTGTACAAAAAAACACACCAGTTTGACATAAACTACTTGACTAAAATTGAGACCTTAAAAATTGTGCACAAAATAGCACTGGGAAACATACAAGACGACGACATAATATTAGTCAAAAATGCTGACATACATAAATATAACACCAGATAACAAAAACACTATCATATTGAAAAAGGGAAGACAAACACATGACAGTCAAAAATACTACATAATGGACAACGACCTACCTTACTACTTGAAAACTTTTAATGGAGACAAATTTAAAATCAATCTGAAAAAGCACATGATGACTGAACTAACTAGACTAGACGAGACATAAAATGACTAGACAATATTAAATTTCTAGTGTAACCCTAACGGGTTTTTTAAAATTGTAAATAAATAAAATAAAATACAAATATTTAATAACATTCAGTAGAATGTTTGATCACTACGTTAATGCTTAAAATATTAATAGTATTCTTGTTTCTAATTCAACACGAACTTGTTAATTTTTAAATATTAAAAGATTAGTAATATTAATTTACTTTAAAATTAAATAGACTTAAAAAAAGGGTTACCGAGTTGTAAAATATTATTTATTATAGTTTACGTATATATATTTTAAGATTGTAGACTAGCGTGAGACACATAATGCGTATGTAGGCACTAGGCACCCAGTACCGAAGTATACATAAACGGGATAATAAAATTTTGATTGTGGGGAAGAATAATTTGAAATGTTTTACATATATCGGAATAAATCAACTAGCAGATGGATATCTCTGTCAGAAATAATCATAAAATCATATAATAATCATATTCCACATAATTAAACATCCCGCAATTATGGCAGCCGTTTCTAGGGACGAGCCAGGCGAGAAATTGCTCGTCATACCAAATTGAAGTTATTAAATATTTTGAATAGTTTTTGTTTCAGATCCGAATAATTAATCAGCGTTCTGTAAATCATTCTGCCGCTTCAATTAAGACGCAACTTGGCCTGAGAAATGGGAACAAACGAGCGAACAATCAAAATATATATTGAAAATTATTGAATTAATATGCAAGATGGCTTTACCTGATAATTACGAATATATACGGACCAAATATCAACGGTGGTACGTTAACATACTATCTAACGTAAAAAAATCGCTGTATTATTTGAAAAGCGGTGAAATCTGGGATAATTGGAGTTTTACTGTATTTTAATATTATTGTTCGTCACTCTCTCACAAATGCCTCCCCAAAGCCCCGGACACTCTGCGTAAGACGTCTACACGTCGCGTCGGACGGATTATGGCTAGTTAAATTACCTGGTCCATGAAGAAGTATAGAAATTGAAAAAAATAATATTTTCAGGCGTTGCCTAGTATGTAGGTGAAATAATTCATTTAGATGAATCTCACCTGCATAAATAAAGGTTTCAGATCTTTAACTTCACAAACATCAACAGATGAAAGAATTGAAGGAATATAGATGTTCAAATATAGGCAGAATGGTGAATGTTACACAGTGTGTAAAGTGGGCACTTAAACCAGCCATTGACAGGTCATAAGCCCTGTAGACGCCTAGACTTCTATATTACCTTTTCTTAAATGTTTTTCATCTCTGTTGTAATAAAACTATTCTTAATGTTAATATGCATTTCATTGCCATGTAATTATTATAATTTTAATTCTCTGTTTTACCTCTTATGTATATTGTAAAATAAACAAACAATTATAATAATCAACAAAAAATTAAAAGTTAAAATAATGACAGAAAGCCTAAAATGAGATGGATACGATCTTTAACACTAGACAGAAGTGATTTTTTTTTCCTATTAATTCAAGGTAATATTTATTAAATTATTTTAAGTGACCGATGTTTTACTGCTTAATCAGTTTTTTCTTTTGAAGTGTATTATCTTAAAGCTTTAGGTAAGTTTTCACGCCATTTACGAATAGGTGCTTATTATTTTTATCGCCATTGGGGAAATCCATTGGGAGAAGTCCATATTACGCTTCCGGCTTCGTGAAAGGGCGATTGCTATTATTATACTTAGTAACTTATTTAACCTGAAGTCGTTTATGTTGAGGAGGCCTTTAAAAAAATCATTTCAAGACACTCATTAAAAAAGTACATTCTAATCTCAAATGCAGAGAATAACCCAAAGGTGAAGACAATAGAATTTACTTTCCTCACCTTAAGGTTTGTCTCTGCATACGGGTATCAATATAGTTCGGTTTTATATTTCCAGGAGTTGCGTCGTTTATTTTGGAACAGTACAAAACTGACATTTATAAAAAAACTAACATGGAAACTACGTCCCTTGAAAACTTTAAAATACAATCATAATAACATAATAGCACTGTAATATTCAATAAAATAACAATCAAAGGGTCTCCAAATTAAATGAATGAATTAATTAATTTATTTTTATACGGCATTTCTGCCATTTACATGTATGTGGTATAAAGAGTGCTTAAAAATATTAAAAAAAACGAGTATGAAATATAAATATATACTATACACATTATAAATTACTTGAAATACATACATATTTTAAAGAAATTATACAATAACAAAATACATTTGTCAATCAAATTATAACTATTCCAACCCAATCTCCTGGAGTTGATTCGCTCTTTTAGATAAAAATATGTTGGTCACATATTTTTTTAAAGTTAGGCAGAGATAAACTAAATATATCAAAATATGATGCATATTCATTCCCGGTATTCTGTAATCTAAATATAGGTGAGTTATATTGAGCTACCGTTCAAGAATTTTGACAATAAAATATTGTAGATGTTCTGCTTAACCTTGGTGGTACATAGAAAGAAATGTACTTCAGTAGATCAATATAAACTAATGCAAAAATAGAAACTTCGTCGTAAGTAGAGAAATAATAAATGAGGGAATACATGACTGTGATCAGATAAAAAAAAGAACAAGTTTTTGAAGAAAACTCTTCTTTTTCATAATTTATAAAACTTTTGATGAATGCATTTGGTACAGCATTTTGTGTAAATACAGTATTAGATTCTTTTTTAATCTAAAATACAAGTTTTGAAAAAAGATTCATAGTTTACCAGGTTTCGCCTTGATTTAAGTCCGCGTGGTTGCAACACTAATTCACGCATAAAATTCTTGTTCATTGTCGAAAAAAAATATATATTAATTACCAACAATGTTTTGAGTATGTTTAAATGTTTGTAGACAGGCTGGTTTTCCTCCGTTGCGAGTTATTTTGATCTGAATTTGTTGCAACAGAGTAGGAAAACATTTTGAGGTTGGAATATGAAAGTCTAGGCATTTACAGGGCTCATGATCTGTCATTGGTCACGAATCTCACCCACGTGGTTTCAGCTCTTTCACTTCTCAAAAGTCAACTTTGAAAGCATCCACCACACACTTGAATCCGTTTTAGAGTCTAGTCTAGACTAGAACGAGCAATTTTTTTATTTTTTTGATTCCGAATTAATTATATTTCTTCCTCTACTAACCAAATTCAGTAAGGAAAACCGCGAACAAATATTAACATTTACAACTTTCAATGTCCTTTTTCCGTCACTTTAAATCCCCTCTCATCGTCTACAAGGTTGGGACAAGGGGAAGTATAAATAAAATAAATAAATAAATTCATCAGTCAGTTCAAACCCCTTTATGTCGACAGTGATAAGAAATATTAGTGTCTACTCTCTGGAGCGCCGGAACACCCCCAGTGCTGTATCTCAATCACAAATAACTATCGACGTGCTTAAAAACATGCTAGCATTTGAGCGATCACAATGAACAATAAAGAACATGCTTAAGTAATCGCAGACATAAGTCAACGCGTGCGTAATCTCTCAATTCAACGCTCGTGTCGGTTTGTTTTTTGTTTTCCTCGTAAATAAATACAGTTCACTGGCGAAAAATCGGCGTTTACTGTAAAAAAATAATACAATATATTGCATTTGCAAAATAGTAAGGTGTATCTAATACGAAAAAGTGTAAATTAAATAACAATTACTATGGCGACTGCTTTTCTTGACATTAAGCTTGCCAACCGACGCGACGACTAAATGCAATAAATAGCATGATAAATAATAAATAAATAAATAAAAAAAGCAGTTTTAAAATATATTCCATATTTACACCGGTGAAATTCAAATATGTGATTGCGCAACAGGATTATACGTCGCGAAACGTAAATCTTTTGACATTTAATATTAGGTGTTATCGCGTCGCTTATTAGCACGTCGATAGTTATTTGTGATTGAGCTACAGGTGACCCTCAAAGGCCTGTCTCTGGCGGCGCACTCAAAATCAGTAGACGGAAAAGTTGAGGAAATTCGGATGTTTAAACATAGGCAGAATGGTGAATGTTACACAGAGCTTAAAGTGGCCCCTTAAACCAGCTAATGACAGTTCACTAGCCTAGTAAATGCTTAGATTTCTATATTTTCACCTCGAAATGTTTCCCCTCTCTGTTGAAACGAATTTAATTCACTTCCCTCCGAAGTAAAAAGCTTTGAAAATAAAAATAGTATTAAAATCCAAAGTAACTTCCATACTAAATTCATCGATTATTGATATAATAAAAAACAATTTCCAAAGTGATTTAAAAATTATAAATATTACAAAAAAAAACTAAAATTAAAATTCTAAAACGAATTCCCTTTCTAAATACAAGCATCTTGTTCCATTACAGAGGTAGAAACGTTAAGTATAAAATGTAAACATACGAGTACCAAATCTACATAAATATAATTTTGATTTTTTTTTCATTCAATTAAAAAAAAGTGATGTTAACCTATGTACTATTATTATTCAAACTATACTACAGTGTACTGTTTAATTTCCACCCCTTAAGACATTAAATCAAGGGTAGTATGTTAAGCTTTAATTATGGGTTATTATGCCGCCTGTTTTGTGTTTAGTTTACACTGTCGTTAATAATTACCTGCTTGGTATGCGGTTTACTGCAGTTTTATGCAAATAAGAACATGTGCTATACAATGCCATTTAATGCATTTATTGAAATAGATTCAAAAGTGACATGTTTACTCAAACATTTATACTAGTAATGATACAATAGAATTGATTTACAAAATAAAATGCAGGTATGCAGTAAAATTTTGATTCTCCTGTAATATAACTTTTTTATTTTTATTTTTTATTTATTTACAATTTTAAAAAACCCGTTAGGGTTACATTAGAAATTTAATATTGTCTAGTCATTTTATGTCTCGTCTAGTCTAGTTAGTTCAGTCATCATGTGCTTTTTCAGATTGATTTTAAATTTGTCTCCATTAAAAGTTTTTAAGTAGTAAGGTAGGTCATTGTAGTGTTTAAGTCCATTATGTAGTATTTTTGACTGTCCTGTGTTTGTCTTTGCTTTTTCAATATGATAGTGTTTTTGTTGTCTGGTGTTATATTTGTGTATGTCAGCATTTTTGACTAATATTATGTCGTCGTCTTGTATGTTTCCCAGTGTTATTTTGTGCACAATTTTTAAGGTCTCAATTTTAGTCAAGTAGTTTATGTCAAACTGGTGTGTTTTTTTGTACAGTTCAGTCGTAGAGGTCAGGTAGGGTAGGTTGTATGTTAGTTTAAGAATTTTATTTTGTTGTCTTTGTATTCTTGTTATGTCTGTCTTGTTACCAGTTCCCCAGAAGGCGATCATGTAACTCAATTTACTTTTGACATAGGCTTCGTACATCATAATAAAATAAACGAAACCTCATTGTTTTTAACCACTAATTTTTAAAATATTATTTTATATTATATGGGAACATTGTTAAAAAATCACATTGACAAAGTCCATAAATATAATATATCTGGGATATACCAATTAAATTGTTATGATTGCGATTCAATCTACATTGGAAAAACAAAAAGAATCTTTAATATTAGAGTAAAATAACACTTAAGATGCTTAAATAATAATAATTTTTCTGAATTCGCAAATCATCTGATAGAAAATAATCATAATTTCAATAAAAGCACTGGATTAAAAGTACTTCATGTTGAAAATAAAATATTAATATAAGACAATTTAGAAATCTTAGAAATTAAAAAAGCGATTCAAAATAAGAAAATAATAATTAATAACCAAATAAACAATATTTCGTTAAGTCCTCTCCTGTCTAACTTTGAAAATATTGATATCAAATTACCACCCGTGTAAGGAAAAAACGACTTAATTTATTGGGTCCACGTGTAGTATTTAGTGAACATAAAAATAAAATAGGAATCAATTCATTAGTTACGTAAACCTTGACGAAGAAGCTTGTTTGCATCTAAACTGGTCAGTGCAAAAAAAAATTATAAAAAAATAGTGGTTAAAAACAAAGTTGTTTTATTTATTTTATTCACTTTTGGTTTAAGTAGTCACTTTACACACCTTGTAACATTCACCCTGCCCATGTGTGAACATGCATATTCTTTCGATTCTTCTATATGTTGATTTTTGTAAAGTTAAAGAGCTAAAATCTTTGTAGCTACCGTAGCTACGGGAGAGATTCATCTAACTGAATTAATTGACCCACATACTAGACTAGGCAACGTCTGAGAACATTTTTCAATTTTCATACTTCTTCTTGGACCAGTTGGTTTAATCAATAATATTTTGGTTTGTCAAAAATTTTGTTAACAAAAACTAAATTTCACACCCTGGGGAGTTATTGAAATAAACAAATTACAATAGAATAGAGAATATTTAAAAATAAATATGGAAGTCTACGCATTTATATAAATTATGACCTGTCATTAAGTGGTTTAAGTACCACTTTATACATTATGTAACATTTACCGATTTATCAGCGTTTGAACTAGAGATGGGCGTTTCAGTTATTTAAAACGAGTAGCGGTAAGAGTTAAAAGTTGCAAACATGAAACTGTTTTTAAATAAGAGTTAAGGGCAGAGTTAAGGGAAAAAAAAACGGTAACAAAAGACAGTTGAAACAGTTTGTTTTGCAAAAATAAATGAAACTGTTACTGTTTTTAAAATAACAGCTTATAGCAGTATAGGTAAAACCCGTGGCTACAACCTCCCAGGATGGTTGTTCGCTAAGGCCACGGTTTGTACTCACGCTGTTTACGAAGCAATTTGTAAATTAATAATATCCCGACTAGTTTTCGTGTATAGTAACAGACTAACTTTTTCGTGAAACCGTTTCAGCTGTTTCGGAAAAATAACTGTTTAATTTCTTTTACCACCTCTAGTTTGTACATTCATATAAATTCATTTATTTTCTTTCGTAAATGCATTTGTGCTATGCGAATACGTTTTATTAGAATCGACATTTTGAAATTATTGGGAACTAAGTGAACCGATCCACAAATAAATAAAACAAGGTATTTTAAGAAATACAAAATCAAAAATGAATCTAGAAAAAAATGTCATAAAGTAGATGCTTACATAAATAATGAACGACTTACTGAAATTGAACATGTTAAATACTTAGTACTAACAATAGACAGACAATTGACACGGGCAATTCATATGAACAATTTAACTAGCAAAGTGGCGACATTATCGAGTTTTAAAAAAAAAATCAAAAACGTTGTTCCAAAAACGGAAAAAATTCTAATGTATGAAGCCTATGTAAAAACTAAAATATGTTATACGCTACTACTATGGGGAGCAGGATATCAAAATGACATAAACAGACTACAAAGACAACAAAATAAAATATTAAAGTTAGTATATGACCTTCCCTATATAACTGCAACCAAAGAACTTTTTAAACAAACTAAGCAATTAAATATAACTGAACTTTTTCAACTAGAATCATTAAAATTTATCCATAAATTAGCCACTAATGTACTTGTAGACGAAGAACTAAAACTTGTAAAAATTGTAGTCAACATGGACATAATACGAGAATATCAGACAAATACCATACACAACTTTCTAAAACAAGACAAATGAACCAGGGACTGAAATTATACAATAAACTACCAGACAAAACTAAACAAAAGACTCTGAAGAAGATGTAAAAAATATTATTTTGAACAACAGAGTATGAATGAAAAATGTTTATGTTATTTTTTGTAAAATGAATGTAATAATCCGTAAGGGTTTATAAATAAATTTTCAAATTAAAAAAAATATTAAAAAATTAACTACTGATTTTAAAATATAACACGGAAATTGGATGCTTGTAAAATTGCGATAACATTGTAATACTTTGCCATGATTTCGATTATTCCTACCAATCTCTTGAATACTGCCGCAGTTTCGCGGATAGGCATCCACCCTGACAGTTCTGGTGGAGCCATAAATATCCCGAATTGAAGTAATAAATTGTCACTCTCCTGCGGAGGGGAGATGGGGGCGATACGAGATCGGGGTAATGCGGGGGGTTGACACGTGACCAATAATGTGTAGCGAATTGAATTGTTATGACAATACATGTAATGGGGGTGATTTTGTGTATATTGTGTTATTATATCCGCATCTACACCCCACACTTTCACCACCGTAGTCAGGTGGATCATTCAAAATAAAAAACTATTAGTTTGCCGCCATACATAAATTATAAAATAATACTAGTTTTATATGAAATAATAAACAGAACAAGATAACTAATACTACTACTACTACCATCACGCCATTTCCCAGTAGGAGTAGGCAGAGAGAATGGACCGCCACACACGTCTATCCCGGCATATATTCCTAGCTTCTTCCACATTCATACATCTTGTCATAAATGCCCTTCGGTTCTGTCTGCTTTTGACATGACTAGACTAAAGATTTTGGTTTATCTGATCATGCCACTTCTACTTTGGTCGTCTTCGTCTCACGTTACCGTTCATTTTCGCCATATATCCCTGTTTTACTATTCTTTCGTCGTCCATTCGTTCTAAATGACCAAACCATCTCAGAGACCCTTTCTTAATCTTATCAGTTATACTTGACTTAGATTTACACTCTCGCCAGATTTCATCATTCGTAACCTTGTCATACATTGATTTCCCACACATTTGTCGAAAAGTTCGCATTTTAACCGCGTTCAATCTGCTTTCATGCTTCCTCTGCCAGTTCCATGTTTCACTTCCATACATAAGTGTTGGAACTAAAACTCCGTCGTACACTGCCAGTTTAGCTTCGATTTTAGCGTTCATTTTGTTTCATTCACGCTCCTTTTAGCATATTTTTCTACTCTTCCATCTCTTGAAAACATACTTCCCAGAAACACAAGTTCTTCTACTTGTTCGAGACATTCGTTGTTTACATTTATTATGCAGTCCGTAACCACACTTTTCCTTTCAAATACTATAACTTTTGACTTACTTTTGTTCATCGCCAATTCGCTCTCCAGGCATACATCTTTGATGCTTGCTAACAGAACTTCATCATCAGCATACAAAAAACAGCTTACTAAAAAATTATTCATTATTTTGTAAATACGCCAAAATTTATTTTTCTTTTCAATTTGAAAAATCTCGAATAAGTTTATATATTATGTCTTAGTAAGGTATTTTTCAAAAAGCGTTTTACGTCATTTATCAAAGCCTGTTGGCTTATAATAAGGTAAAATAATTAAAACTCCCAAAAATATAATATTTAAACCTCTTAAACGTACGAATTAAAAATATCAAAAATCTTTAAAAAAAATTGTATGCACAGACATTAAAATAAACATTAAATTAAAAATAAAGTTTACCTTGCGTTTTTTGTAAACTTATTCGACTGGTATTTATTTTAATTTTTTAATTCGGGGAGACACTTTTCATTTTTTCACACCGCCTTGAGAGTTATCAATATTAACACATTAAACAGAGATGGAAAACATATAAGAGAAGAAAGTATTGAAATCTAGGCGTTTATAGTGGTTAATGTTGCGGGCTGGTGGATCAAACGCCTGAGGTACAAACTCCGCTTTACCGCAACCCGATTTTCATTTCCAAATAGTGAGTTATTTTCAACTCGTTGAAAATTACCCCAAATTTAAAATCTTTTTTTAAATCATTAGAACGCAAGTGTTTTTTTTCAAATGTATAAAAAAATATGTATTACAGGACAAATTATTGATTTGTCTCGGGTATGGACCCGAGACACATCAAACAACCAGATACATTTAACACTGACAACTCATACACAAATATGTCAGGACATTAATACAGAATTATCTTAGTAAGTATTGAGAAAAAAAATGCCTATCTATTGTGATAAGCAGTATGGTGATATTTGTATTTAGTTTACAGTTTATTTTCCACTATCGTATGCAAATAAAAGAGAATAGGAAGGTGAAAAATTCATAATTTGTATTTATGTTGTTCATGAATAAAACTGTAATTTTGACAAAATCCACTTACAAAATGATTAATGACTAATATTAGACTCACATAATCGCGTGACAGAAATATAAGCAAAACAACGAGTTGACCCCGCATCAAAGAAATTAAAATAAATCTTTATCACGCCCTTTGCAAATTCGTCCTTTTATTTCCTCACACAATGTCTATTTAATGTGACAATAAAAAACTATTAGGAGGCAACCGCTTGCCCCGTGTCCCCGGCTGCGCCGCTCTACCCCAATAATATTTAGCATTGTATCCTGACTTCTGACATGACCGGGGAACAATGACTTTATGATTACATTATTGCACCATCACGGAATCTAAAGGGGGGAGACAGAGGATTTCAGGCCCAAACAAGGGTAGTTAAAATATTAGATGCCTACTATTTATTTATAGAGGATAATATATTTTTTACAGCGTCTGAGGGCGCGGCGGTAAATCTGAATTAGACGCGTGTAGGGGATGCCTCAGGAGAACCTAAACCCGAGTTGCCTCTTCTTCACACTTGTGGGCTCCCACCGTCTTGTCCTGGAATGGCAGTGATGTCGATTTTTCGACTGCATTCGGAGAAACTAAGGGACGTGGTATTGACGAGGGAGGAGGCGAAGGTGCCTGGTGGTCTACATGGAAAAGAGAAGATAACAAATTTTCTGATACAAACATAACAATATGTACCTCCATAGGTATCAATATTATTTTAAGTTTGTCTAATATGCTAATGCACGGAAGAAATAGACAAAGATAATTTAATGAGCTGTGATCGAAGGGGAAAAACGGACTCTGTACAGTCCTTATAAGAGCACGCTTTCCTAGTGGGTAATACTTTTGAATCTGCGGATTTTGCGAATTTCTAAGCCATTTAAATCCCTAGAATGTGAAATTATTCATTATTTGTGTAGAACATCACCCTGTTAACAACATATGGGTATACCAAAATGTACCATGGAATTGGTCAATAAACTATTTTGTTTCAGAGTATTTAAAATGTTTATTTTAAAGTTTAATCAATATTTCATTTATTTATTTATAAAAAATGTTTTACAGAAATAATCACAACAGTGTACAATAATTACGTAGTACATAATATGAAACATTATACAATAATTAAAACTAAACAATTTAGTGAACATAAAATATAAAAAAACAAAAAAGTGAAAAAGAAATATAACATCATCCATAAATAAAAGATAATAATTAACTCGAGAAAATCTTATATTCTAAATGTACATGTAACAAAATAAAGTTGAGAATAATTTAAAATTAAAATTAAGTAAATAGAATTCAACTAGGAAATAATAAAAAATAAAATTATACACCATTAGTACTTTATAAAAAAAAAGGTTTTTTAAAGCAATAAGAAAACTTAAATTATCTAAAGAATATCTTTATTTTATCAGTTAGTTGGAAGTAGTTGCTATTTGGAAATAAATCCACCAATGTAAAATTTATATTATGTTACAACACGTTAAAATAAAAAAACACGTATTCAAGGAAACAAAGGTAAAATTAAAGATATATTTAAAAATAAATCCATTACTTTTTAAAAAAATAACCAGTGAGATAACATTTTAAATTATTAACAGAATTGGTATTAAAAATATCGAAAGTTTGTTCAAATTGATTTCCATACCTATGTATCCTGGGTATAGGTGAGTGCATTTCAAAGTTGGTTTGTGAATTGTTACCAAAAATTAATTCTTTACTTCTAGAGCACCTTTATGTGAATAAGTATAAAATTTAAAATATCAATTTTCCTTTATTTACAATAGAACCAAATAAAGAAAGTGCGCTACAACCATGGTTATAGAGCCGTACACAAGCTTTCCCTAAATTGTATCTCGAGTGGGTTGTTTGCTGCTGGTAGGCTCCGCACTAGAATGGACTGCTGAGCAACCGGATAGCAGGCCTCAGAGAAAGGCTGGAGAAAAGCCCAAATATAATTATCAGACAATGGTGGAACGCTGCTGGGAATCGAGGTTGTGCCAACATTGGAGCAGAACGCTCCAATGACTTTCTTTTTCATTTACATTATCTATTCTACTCAATTTCACTTATTTATTAGTTTTTTATCATAATATCCTATTTGCCTTTCTCTTGAATGTTAAAATATGTTTAATATTTTATTTATCTGTTAAATTTTTATTCGAATTATGTTGTTCTTTTTAAAAAAATAATTTATACTTCGTACTTGTAATATGGCCAGTTGAGTACTGCACTACCCACGCAATCGAGCTGGAATAAAAATTATTGAGATTTTTATTATTTTATAAGAGTTATTTATCAACACGTAAGTATTAAATAAAGATTTTCTTATTCTGGATTTAATTCTACTTCGATTTTTTAAAAATATATGTGATGCGTTTTGTATTGTTAGGAACATTACCAAACTAACTTAAATATTTACAAAGTTTCCAAATACACTGAAAATAATTGCTGTTTAATGATATAGGTGCATAATAGTGTAAATAGTTTATTGGGGGGGGGAAGGGGTACATTTTATTAGGTTCATAATGGGTATGTTAGGAAAGCCTTGCGTTATTTAAAGTGTGGGTTAGGGTGCAGCTTTAAAATTGATTGAATAATTAGATTTTTATATTGATTCCATCTGCAAAGGTTTATTTTTAAAATAGTTGAAACTCTATTTTACTGAATTAAATGAATGGAATATTTCGTGTTAATCTTAGTCAAGTATAATTGATAAGGTTAAGAAAGGGTTTTGAGATGGTCTGGTCGCGTAGAACGAATGGACGACGAAAGAATGGTAAAACAAGTATATAATGAGAGGGTAACGTGAGACGATGACGACCAAAGAAGACGTGGCATGATCAAATTAACCTAAATCTTAATATATAAATGTGGACGAAACTAGGATTGTATGCAAGGATAGACGTGTGTGGCGGTCCATTCTATCTGTCTTTCCCTACGGGGAAATGGTGTGGTGGTAGTAGTAGTAATATAATATTTATATTTTATAACTTTCATGTATTATGAATGAGACAATGTTACATATAAATATTTATAAAAATATAAACAATAATCTAGTGCCTAAAAGTGCCCAAAATTAGCACTAGCCTAGAGAATGATTCATTATTACTCTAAGGATTGTTTAAAATCACGAAAAAAAACTATATTTAGGAATCCCACCCTGTCTGGTGCTGAAATATGAATATCGCAGCACTTATCTATGGGAAGGCGGAATTACATTTTGACTGGGTGAGGAATATTACTATACAGCAGCCAGGAACAAGTGAAAAGAGGAAACTCCCTTTTAACTGTCATTGTTTTCAATGGAGTTGATTTTTAAAAAGAAAAGTGGTTAGGAAAGCTTAAGGGGAGAAGATTTTCACTAAAGTTACATTTATTTTATTTTAACTAATCGATAGGTTATTAGATAATCACTTGTGGATTGGTATATTAAAAAGTATTTCGAAAGTTAATTCAATCAAGATATTAAAAGTACGATCAAAACATAAGTTATATATTGTAAACAACATAATATAAGAAAAAAATACGCAAAGGAAAAAATATTATTATTAATATTTAAAGCGTTAACTTTGCGGTCAAACATTTTACTAAATGTTGATTAATATTTGTATACATCCACTTACCGACTTTTCTATGTCTACCAGTTTCGAGACGTACCCGCCTCTTTGTCAGGCCAACAATTAAACCAATATGCAAAACCCTCTACACCTTCTCGATAGAAGTTGCACAAAAATATAAAACCAATAAGATATGCATTTTAATAAGCAACCCGTACGTGCTAGTATCTTCACAATAACAATTTCTCCAAATTCGCAAATCAAGCAATCAATTTTAATCATGACTTTCATAACGATACAGGAGTTAAAATTTTTCATACAAATAATAAAGGATTAAAAGTAAATACCAAGGAAATATTTCACATTAGGAAAGCTTTCAAAAATAATGTTTCTTTAATCAATAAATAATCAAACAACCTTTCAATGTATGATGATTATACGATGTAATGGTCACCCTATAAATATTAAACTCACACCCCTCCCTTCGTCCCCTCCTACTTTTATCAACTATTTCCCACCCAACATATCATACTTTCGTAATTTCAGCATATGTTAATTATCTTTTCTTTTCTTTTCTTTTCTTTTCTTTTCTTTTCTTTTCTTTTCTTTTCTTTTCTTTTCTTTTCCTTTCTTTTCTTTTCTTTTCTTTTCTTTTCTTTTCTTTTCTTTTCTTTTCTTTTCTTTTCTTTTCTTTTCTTTTCTTTTCTTTTCTTTTCTTTTCTTTTCTTTTCTTTTCTTTTCTTTTCTTTTCTTTTCTTTTCTTTTCTTTTCTTTTCTTTTCTTTTCTTTTCTTTTCTTTTCTTTTCTTTTTTTTTCTTTTCTTTTCTTTTCTTTTCTTTTCTTTTCATATCGCGTTGGTTTTATATACTGTGGTGATGGTGCGTAGTGGGTTTCGCATGTTGGTTTAATTAGTGTCCTGATGAAGAGACGGGTACGTCTCGAAACCGGTAGACAGAAAAATTGGTAAGCGGTTATATACAAATATTTAATAACATTTAGTAAATAATTATTATATCAGAGTGACAAAAGACAAGACATTAAACCCCTGTCGGTAAGTTTCATCTTTCGAAAAGTGAGATAATTATTTATCTTCTGAATAACTCTCTTTCTCTGTAGGAATACATTAACCGAGCTGTCTTTGGACACTTTACTGTAAAGCCTAAGCATTCTTGGCATTGGTGAAAATAAACTAGAGTTGGTTCTGTAATTTCCCACAGCAAAAAGTGTTAGTATAAGTGGCGCTATTTGGAACATTGATGTTGATATGAGATAAATATCTTGAGCATCCATCCATTTATTATCCAGCTACTGAGAACATGGTGCTTTTGGTCGTAGAAAACATGATCCGATTTTTATCGCAGGCAACTGAAATTGCTAAAAACAGACCACAGACTTGATATAGCCTTCTATACTAGTGGTCGGCAAACTTATTGGTCAGAAGAGCTAAAGATCAGCAGTACAACAATTAAGAATCCTTTTGGGAGCTAAATTTATTTTGGTTTTGAAACATTTCCTCTTGAAGTTACGAACTTTATTATGTTGCAGATTATTTGCTTATTCACTCTCTATTTAAACAAAATAAACATTTAATTGGCGATCATAAAGAGCTTAAGTTGTTGACAATCTTGATTACCAATTGCATAATATTTTATTATTTTGAAATGTCTACGTACAAAACGCTTCTTGATGAATGATGCAATGGTAAATAAGTATCTCGTGATCAATTGTTGCCTTAAAAAATAGAAACAAAAGCTTTTCTCACTCCGGGAATACTTTTTTGACCCATCTGTTGAAATTGAAACCATTTTATCTATTTTACGATGATAATGATTTTCATAATGCCTATCTAATGTAACAACATGGTATCAACTTGTCTTTGCTTTTCTTTGTTTTATTGCTTCTATTATTTGTTACTGTATTATTATTGTTTTTCCTGATATGATTTGTTTAAATTGAACACTGTCCGTACATTTGTAAAATAAAAATAAAAATAAATATGCATATATATACGCACGCACACATTTAGGAATGTACCATAAGAGAATATTTCATGTTTAGTATGATTATTATTCAGAAACTTCGCTGATCTGTCTTTCAACCTTTCCCTAATGTGCAATTCAATCATTGTTGCTGTTCGTCTCTATAAAATAAATCAATTAAATAAATATCCATAGTGTGTAAAACAAAGCGCCACAATTCGGAGAGAAAATTTGTATATACGTTTGTAAAAGAAAAGTCAGACCGCGCTTCTTCTAATTAATAAATCTACAGTTTTAGGAATTTAAAGAAAAGTTTAATCGATTATTAATGTACCTGCATGTGTATCATTTGTACCTTCACATTTGCCCCAGACGCAGCGGCCATCTGCCTGCTTCCGCCGAGACACGTCGGCGTCGGCGTCGGCGTCGGCATCACGCGTCGTGATAGTATTCATCACAATGTTAATATGTAGAAACCGTTTGACGGATAACTGGCGCTCTTTTCACAATTGAAGGATTAGAGTAATTACGTCTCACAGCGATGAATACCAGTTACGAGATATTATCGGTACGGATATAACGAAATCTATAGAATTATTAAGAGCGGCGTTTTCAATTTAGCGCATGCGGAGTATGGCGTAGTGTGTAGTATAGGCGAGCTAATGTCTCTGTTAAACAAAGCGAGCGCGTATTAAAACTAGAGAATTGGAGACTTATCTTAATGGGGAATCGTAATTATTATCTGGCTAGATTATAGTAGAGGTGCGTGGACCGGGGCGTTCTGAAAATTCATTTCATAGTTTGAATTGAAGCGAATTGAGTAAGAAACGTAGTATTATAATATACGAATTCATAATTAGTGGTGTGCATAATCTTTAATGTAATCTTTAATAATGCTTTACTAAGCCCCGTTGATATGAGGTGGAATAGATAAGGTAATAAATAACACGGAGTTTTTTTCTTTGTTTAATATTATTTACGGGAGTACAGTGTCCATTGTCGCTCTTCAATCAACAGGTTCCTTATTTATATATGTACTAGCGGACTCGACAGACGTTGTCCTGCCCGAACGTTGGCTTGCCTGCTATTAGCTGGTTGAACAAACGTTTTTTCGTAAATAAGGACACGCGGTATTTATTTTGGACTTTTTTGAACTATTTATATTTCGTAAAAAGGGTAAGTTTATCTTTTTATCGCCTCGTGTGATTGGCTGAAAGTCCTCGTCGTGCTTAAATCATAATTGTTCAAAAATCACTGCTCTAGTTCCATAATTTACGGGAATACGTGTTAATAAATAAAAGTCAGACCGCGTTTTACCCTGAGCCGTCTGAAATTGTGACACTCAACTCATTCTCTACGTGAATTTAGTATTTTTTTAACCAGCCGGGTTTTGACATGACCTTGACTTTTAATTGTGCTTAATAGTGCAAAAACTGTCCGTATAAAAGGAAAAATACCTTTCATTGATCAGTACTTATTCATGATTGAATTCCAAAACTAAAAATTATTAATTTTCAAATATTGAATTAGATTAGGTACCTTGGTACTTGTTTATGGTTGAACTCCAAAACATAAAATAATGAATTTTCAAATACAAAGTTCTATTTGCATAATATGTCAAACTCAGCTCTTCTCACCAACAGTGGAGACAGTGGAGATCTTGATCACATTTTTCCATATGTCCTTTAATGACTGGGAGGCAAAAATTATTTGATATTTTACTTGTGTTTTTTATGACCTTTACAATTCATTTATGTCAAATTCTTTCTTTTACAAATTGCGTATTGATCAATTCTGTTAATACTTTTTGGAGTTCAAACCGTTATTTATTATGATTAGTAATATTTTGTTTATTGTAATATGTTAATTTTTTTTTTTTTTTTTTTCAATAAATTTCACTTACATTTCGAGGTTTATTTAAAATATTTTACCTTCATTATTGCTCCCTTGTGTTTATTTTTTTAAGTTGTTAAAATTTAACATTATTATAAGATTATGTTTGATATTATTTTTTAAATTTTGTTGTAATTTTTCTTGTTATTCTCTTTCTTTATATATTTTACTGTAAGTTTCTCTCTAGGCGCGATCAGGTTTTTTGGGTTTTTTCTGTTAGTGCCTCTTTCAATTTTGGTTGGAATTTTGTTAGTTAAGTTATATATGTTCATTATTTCAATTATCATTTTGTTATTCTTGTTCTTATATTTTTGTTGTCTATTTATTTATTTATTTATTAACATACACGGCACGCAGTGCCTTTTAAACCACCGTTTTTTTAATTTTTATTACACTTCGACCGGTTTCGAGGTAACTACCCCATCGTCAGGAATTTAACTAACTTATAATTACACGCGTTGCTATTTATATAATAAAATATTGTATGAAAGATTTATTTTATCTTCTTTCTCTCTCTTTCTTTCAATTTTCTGTCTCTTTCATACAATATTTTTTTTATATAAATAGCAACGCGTGTAATTATAAGTTAGTTAAATTCCTGACGATGAGGTAGTAACCTCGAAACCGGTCGAAGTGTAATAATATATTATTAAAGTGGTTTATACAAATTTATAAACAAATAAGTGAACCATTTTTTTAAAAAAATATTTTGTTGTTCAAAATTTTCATTGTTCTAATTATATTTTTATATGTTCTAATATGTTTTCTTGCCCATACTGATCATTGTAGTTTCAGATGTGACAGGGCTTAAAAAACACCTAGTATATAAAAAAGATATGCCTAAAAAAATTACATACCATACATAACCATTTTTCGACTGATATATTTTTTTAAATTTTATTTTTTTTTATTTTCTTTTATTCAGGGAACATACAGTACAGTTACAAAGTTTAATATTTTACACAATTAGACTTAATTCTAATGGACCAGTGAAGTTTCCATATTATAAAGCAATTATATATAAGGTTAATTATGAAAGTATAAAAAAGAGACGGAAAAAGAAAAACATAAATGAAACATTTTTCTTTTCAAAATTCTCAATAACATAGTTGATTCGCCGTATCTTTTACAAAATATTGGTTTCCGTTGTCCTCTTCGCTATACTAGATTAAATTCCCTTTTTTATGTACCAACTTGTAAAAACAATTATACCTCGAATTCATTCATTAGACGTACCTGTAGAAATTATAACAGACTCAGTATTGATGTAGACATTTTTAACTGCACGTTGCATTTGTACAGAAAATTTCTTCATGGGGTCGATTATTTGGGATAGTTGCTGAATGTACATCTTGAGTGGTTTATGCTATGTATATGTGCCGCATGTAATGTATATGTTTGTGTATGTTTTATATGTGCGTTCATGTGTGTGCGTGGATGGCTCGGAGTGTGCATTCGGTATTTTTATTTATTTTTATTTATTACCTCCATGGAAAACGCAAATGTCAACAATTATCCTTTTTTCACTTAAAATTCTTATTTATTTTTTATTTTTTGTCACATTTAATGTTTATATCTTTTTAATTTATGAAAACTTAATTGGTCTTTTTATGTTAAAAAATTGTTGTTTTTAGTACTTATTTTTTATGACTGTATGTTTTCTAAATAAAATAAAATAAAATAAAATAAAATAAAAATAAAAGTTGTTTGAAAATTAAAATTTAAGTGAAAAAAAGATATTTTAAAGTTTGTAGTTTGTAGTGAGTATTTACAAATGGAAATAATATTAAAGAAGAAAATTTGTAAGGGTAATTAAAAATTAAGAATTGAAATAAAGAATGAAAAACATGCTCAGATGTAAAAATAAAATAAAATAGTAATAACATTTTAAAAAAAAAAAAGGAAAAACATAAATATACACATATTTATTTTAAGGGACTCAAAGAAACGATGAGAAGAATCTTTAAGTGATATATAAGACAGTAAATTTAGGTCAATTCAAAAAACATCTTCAAAATTAATGACACATTACAGTAAGAGCAGCAATATATTGATTTTATTCACATTTATAATATAAGTTATTAAAAGTAGTTTAACAGTATAAAAACATGCCAATGCAGCAGAGAAAAAAGAAAAAATAAAGAATAAATATGTTTAAAAATGGTAGCTTCTTTAATTCAAATTATTTTCTCGATGCGCAGCGCCCATTGCCACAATGGATGATTAGTCAATAAAATTCAAAATAAAATAAATAGTTTTTTTTCTCAGAAAACATGGAATCTGTATACAGTAGCTCTCAATTGTTTTCAAATAACATTGCCGGTTTTTTCACATTTACCCAAGTGTTTTAAATATGCTTCCATTGGCATTTACACGAAATGAACCACCACGCAATCTAAGTGGCTAATATTATTTTTTATACTGCCTAACCTAAATTGGTATAGTAAACATAATGCGATTAATTCACAACACTTGTGGTCACCTAATATAATTTACTGATATGCAATATTTTTAATCTACTTTAACAGTTCCACTATTAGAGGATAATTATTAGTTATGATTAATAAAAGTGTATTAAATTCAATATTGGATATGAAATTAAACGAATGTGTGGGATGAGTTCTCGCCTACGATAGTTTATATCACATTAAATATCAATAATAGGGGATTTAATGGACTAAATTACTAAAAAGTCAGATCAACGATTACATTAAATGGCGAGTTAGTTCATATTAGAATAATTAGACAACTTGTGTTAAATCATGTGTAGGTATTTTAATTTTAATAAAAAAATAAAGAGGTCCATTACACAATGTTGGAGTTACGTAGGTACCTACATAATATCAAATACATTCCACTATTTTTTTTATTTTGTATATTAGTTGTTTTCTACATAGTCCCTGGACTGGTACCTGAATGTGTAAGGCTGATCATTTTACCTTCATGTAACAAAAATGATCAAGATACGCTGCAATTGGTGTACCAATACAATGTCCTATGCACTATTAGGTGTGGAAAGGGAATGAAGGTGATTCATTATAATAATAAAAATACGTATATTCCAATTTTATTTATAAATTTTTACCAGTGACCGGGTTTCGTCGTGACCAACATCATCAGAATGGCGTCAGACTGGTGGATAGACAACACCAGTCTGACGATGTCGGTCACGACGAAACCCGGTCTCTGGTAAAAATTTATAAATAAAAGTGGAATAAAACTATGTACGTATTTTTATTGTTATAATTAAAAATACAGTTCCACCAAGAAATGTCAGTAGAAAAACTCAATAAATTAAGGTGATTAAATTAAATTTATCATATTATCAGTGGTTTGATTTTTTAAAGCTTTGTATTTCTGAAATTACTCCGCTTGTGACGTCAGCGGTTCTTTTCCGCTTATTCTCTGTCAGTTTTGCTGATTGTTCCGTTGACGGTAAGTAAACTGGATGTATTTTACAGCTCTATTATCACTGGTTGATTCATAGATTCACAAGTATCGTCGTTCAAAGTAGTTCGTTTTCATTTTAAAAAAAAAATATTTTTTGCGTACATTTTCAAGAAACTTTGCCGTACAATAAAACATTTTTCGTATCCAATTTCCCGTAGGGCTGATGTTTCTCGTTGATAATCCTAGTGTCAAAAATCAAAAATATTGTCCGTTTTATCCATAATAAAATAAATAATCCCCAAGTCATTGTGTACTAAAACATTTGTATGCCGGACGGCGTATTACCAAACTAACGAATAAAATAAAAGGTTTCATTTTTTTTAAAACTTTAAATTGTACGTATTATTTACATAATGGAGTATTCCACAGTCGAGCCGCATTGATAGTGTAATATGAGCTTCAAAAGGAAGATCTTACCTTGTGGTGCAATTAGAATGAGTGTAATTATCATAGAATTAAAATATACCAGAAGGCGCGTAGAATCATGTTTGCATACATCGCATTGCGTCCAAAAGTCTGACATCCCGCTTGCGCGCATGCGTGAAGTGGCCGCGTAATGTTACCAGACTGCCAACAAGTTATTATCTTAGCACAAATATAAGATAATTTTGTGAATTGTTTTGTTATGTTTTACCAAAACAAATATTTTACTGACTTATTTTACTGACTATAAAAAACTGGTACTTTTTTTTTAGTAATTAAGTAAATTAATACCGTTTAGTGTTACACTAAGGATTATTAATAGAAAGCCGGGAAAAAAATCGATCACCCTGGCAATAGTGACAAAATGTCTTTTTCTTCTTCTTCTTCAGCCTTCTGTCCTCCACTGCTGGATATAAGCTTCTTCCATATCCTCCCATTTTTCTCGGTCGGTTGCTACTTGCAGACAATTTTTACCCCCTACAGCAGCTACGTCGCCGGACCATCTTTTTTTAGTTCTTCCGACGCCTCGCTTATTCTCCCAAGGTCTCCATTTTAAAATTTTAGGGATCCATCTTGTAGGGTCTTGTATCGCAACATGTCCTGCCCATTGCCACTTCAGTCCTGCCACGCGATCCATGATATCCGCTATTCTGGTTCTGTTCCTAATTTCCTAATTTCTTATTCTGTCTCTTAAGCTTACACCGAGCATGGATCTTTCCACGAATCGCTGTGTGCATTTGAGCTTTTCTACATTTCTTATTGTGAGGGCCATGGTCAAAATGTCTACCTTGTTTTATTTAACAATCTGACATCTGACAGATAATGGTAAAATAGTCGAATTCTTTCATAATATATTTTTCAAATCGCTATTTACACGTGAAATGTGATCACACCCTTTTAATCCCAGCAGTATTTTGAGACTTACAAACGACACAGCATGACTAGTAGTTTAGTCGGCTTCAGTTTAATGCGCGTATGCGGTTTATCTAATGTTATTATATACAGATTAAACAATATTATTTAGAATTATGATGATATCTAAAGATCAACTAGGTGATGGTGATGATAGCTCATATGTCCCTCCCCTCTCCGTCATAATGAAATAATATTTAGTTCAGTGTATGATTTATGGCTCAGCGTCGTGATTCGCAAATGGTAGGACGGTGTGGGGTGTGGGGTGTGGGTACTGAGTACTAAGTACCGAGTAGTCGTATCTACCAACGGAACCATTCGTAGCGAGGTCGGCCGACTCATATTTCCTGGGTAATTGATTATGATGTTCGGGGTTTGTGTTTTATTGCTACATTTATATTATACGACCCGCTTTATTACTAGCTACACTTATACAGCTCTGCACATTGTTCTTGTGGCCGTCTGTTTTATTATTGGGGTTTAGAACCGAGTTTACAGTCTCATTCCCCGCGCCCCCGCAGTCTGGCTCGACTTTCCGTGGAAACTCAACAGTACTACGAATATCAATAAAAATATGTGAAATGGATTTACAAAAAATAATTACATTTCCAAAATCAATTCCAATAATTGGAATAATGAGAATAATGAGAAGAACAGAAGTCTTTGATAAAAATACAAAATTAATAATACACAATGCTTTCATACTTCCACACCTTGTAAATGGATTAATAATATGGTCGCAATGTAGTAAACAAATGCAAGAATCAATACAAAGAACAATGAATAAAGCACTTTACGTAAAATTTAATTTTAATAAATATACTAGAACCACAGATTTATATAGAATAACAAAAACGCCAAATTTAGATGAATTAATTTACACAGAAAAGGTAAACATGGTATTTAAGATGAAAAATAATAAAATAACAACAAATAATTCATTTAATTTAAAAAGCAATATACATAAAACAAATACAAGGAGCGTTAAATAATTTAACTTGCGAACAACCAAGGACTAACAGAAAATGAAACAGTTTTATGTATACAGCAATAAATTTCTACAATTCACTTTCTAATGACCTAAAAAATATACAAAAAATATACAAAAACAGTTCTTACAGCCAGTGTGAGGAGTGATTTGTGATGTTATTTTATCGACTTTTTATTAAAACTATCGTGTCATCATATATATAATCCCCTCATACCAGCACTTTTGCTGATTGAGAATATTTCGTTCTAAGAAAAAATGAAATACGAGTATGTAAAGTTAAAAACGTTGTATTTAGTCATAAATAAATAAATCTAATCCAATCTTTTCTAACATGGAGACTGTGGAGAATGTTTTAATACGTTTTTTTCAGTATTCATTTTTATTTTTATTATAAAAATAAAAGATTAGTGATACTTTTATCCACAAATTTGGAATATCTAGTGCCCAGTTTCATCGCTTTCGCGACATCTTCGAGACTGGTATCTTTATTAAAGAGTTCAATGTAATTATACAAAACAGAGGTAAGGATAGATAATTCAAAATTATATGAAAGTAAATTAAATAAAGTTATTTTTATCTTAAGGATTATTATAGTTGTTTTTTTTTTGGGTTAACTAATGAGTTGATGTAATGATGTTTTAATGAATAAGTATTTTGGATTAAAGTATCACTCGTCTTTTATTTATCTAATAAATTATTATGAACTTCCATCAAGAATTTTCACTTACAAACTTAAATGTATTATTCATTTTTATTTAAGAAGGTAAACACAAACAGAAACAATAAAAGGAAAAATAATGAATTGTGGTATTGGATGATGCCAGAGATGAGATGCAGAATGGTCTGACAGGGGTTATGCGACCAGCTTAGAATGTGGATCTGATGGCCAACAGTACGAATTTGCACTCTTCCGTCAGTTTGTCCGGACCTGGGTATCGCGTTGGGAGGTCCTCAGATGCGCGGACGCCTAGGTGGGTCAAATATGGTGGGACTGGCAACTGTTCCTGTGGGATGCTCATTCAGTTGGGACTGTGCTTCCTTCCGAGCGAAACGCACACCCTTAGTATTCCTTAGGAATATTATAAGAACTTTCCTCTATGCGCAGCTGACAGAGAGTCCCCCAGGACTCTATAACAGCTGCGGGTGTATGGTGGGCTTAAGGATCTCCCCTCAGTTTTCGAGTTATTCGAAAGTTTTGAAATTTTAAGAATATTAGAGCTTTCGCCTCTCTTTTCGGTGATAAAATTGCAAATCAATGAACGAGAAGGTCTACCAAGAGCCTATCAACTCGAGCAGCTATGGAAGGGTCTGCAAAGGGCTGCACAAGGAATATTACGTAAGCCGATATGCCAGCAGGATCAGACGATCGTTCATTAGAAGGTGTAGAATTGTAGATCATATATTAGAGCTCGTAAGTGGTCATTTTGAATAATAAATGTAATTTTAAACCGTTATTTTGATTCGTTTCCTTGCTTTTATAAATTCCTTTATAGGTATTCTGACATCCATTCATCCTCATTAATGTATCTTGTCACACATGCCCTTTGGTTGCGTCTGCTTTTGACATGAACCAGATTTAAGATTTGGTTTATCTGATCATGCCACACCTTTCTTGGTCGACCTTATCTAACGTTTCCATTCATTCTCGCCATGTATATCAGTTTTACCATGCTTTCGTTATCCATTCGTTCTTCATGACCAAACCATCTCAGTGACCCTTTTTCAATCTTATCAATTATACCTGTCTCAGATTTGAAATATCGCCAGATATCGTCTTTTTTATTGATAAATAAATAAACCTAGGTTATTGTTTGTGTTTGAACTCCAAAACTAAAAATTGTATTAAATTTAAGTAAGTACTTGTTTATGGTTGAATTCGAAAACATAAAATAACATATTTTTTTTAAATATGGCATTCTTTTTGCAAACGTCAAACTCCGGTCTTCTCACCAACAGAGGGGTGTACTTATGTGAGAATATGATTTTTAAAAATGTATTGAATTTAATATTATTTTAGTATTACCAAAAATCCAGTAAAACAAAGTAAATGAATAGAAACTATAAGGAATTTAAGGAAAGAATCTGATTGAGTTCCACAAAAAACAAATGCAGTTTGAAAACATTCAAAAATAAACTTTTTTTACACACATAAAAACAAAATCTTTCCACTTTTTGTCAGTGCATTCTCCTCGAATGCAACCCTGGTGGATCGATGAATAAAACATTTATGCTCTTTACTTCTTTTTTACACATTAGATTGGAGGTTTTTTATATCTACAAGTGTTTGTGTTTGTGTGTGTGCACAGCGCAGAGATCTATATTTTTCTGAAAACCGCACGTAAATCGGTTAAGCCGTTTAGAAGGAGTTCAGTGACATCACACGTACAGATGAAATATATATATAAAGATTGAACTAAATAATAAAAAAAACACCTGTCTCAGATTTGCTGTCTCGCCTGATTTCATCATTCGTAACCCAGACAAATTTTAGGTTGGTTAAATTCCGAATGAAATATTAGGACTTGGTACAGGTACTGAAATAGATACAATATATAAAGAACGGTATGTAATAAAATATATTATGACTTGTAATATGTTATTTCCTATTCCCACGTATTTCTTCTTCTCTCCTGCGAACTTTGAATATAAATGTCGAGACGCGTTGTTATTTAATCTCCCGTGAAATTTGATCATACACAACACGTATGACGTATGACAGCACCCCCTTCACCCCCCACCGCAATATTACCATAACTTTAACGGCACTACATAAATATATTGGGTACTCCCTTTAAGCATAAGATAGATACTATGTAGATAGTGACTGCAACTAGCCATCGCTTCTTTTTTGGTATTATTAGATATAAAGGGTTCGAACTGTCATTAGGGTTGCAGTAAGTCTCATCTTGCTAGAGGGTGAGATTCTATAAAATGCTGCGAACG
Source organism: Micrasema longulum (assembly GCF_059751315.1). Taxonomy (NCBI): domain Eukaryota; kingdom Metazoa; phylum Arthropoda; class Insecta; order Trichoptera; family Brachycentridae; genus Micrasema; species Micrasema longulum. The sequence continues at coordinate 118,519 of NW_028278623.1, forward strand.
CCCAGTAGCATTCCACCGACCACAGTACAGACTAGTCCAACTCGTTAGCGTCCACGTCGCGAACCCTGGGCAATGGGATCACACTCATAACGGCGTGATCACAGCAGTTCACCAGAGAATGAAATGCGAGTTTCTAGCGCCTCCAAACCAGAACCAACCAGCTAAGGAAAGGTAACCCCGACAGAAAAGTCCACTAAAGAAAGCAACGGGAAACCACTCTGGTCTGCTTTTCACAGGCTTCACTATGGAGAGTACATCAATAAACAGTCAATCTTGGTTGCAGAATATAACAGTAGCGCAAGACAGAGATGCCTTCGCTGGAATCTGGGACGTCGGGGGGACCCGACAAGGCACTGGAAGAAAGAAGAAGATCCAAAAGTAAATGTCGACGATTTAACTCTTGTATAATGCCAGTACTCTTTTATGTGTGCAAATCCTGGCACCTTACCAACACTCAAAACGAGGAGAATATTTGGTTTGTGTTTCGACTTCATAATAAATATTGAGATCCGTGAACGGACGGAGCAGCCTTCTATAAAGAGCGTCTTGCGGCTGTGCGGAATACCACAGGAAATCCTCGTCCTTTTTAAATTTTTTTTTATATCGGAGTTGGTTTATTTTAAATTTATTTATCTAAACCATTGGGATCAGGGGGGATGGAAAATGTGGGATAATGTGGGGTAATCAGGAACTTCTCAGTATTTGCTCACGTGGAGAGGAAACCAATTAAAACTCTTCAAGAGAAGCCGGCCTGCTGGCAGTAGTCATCAGGCCTTCCGTTCCACTAGAAGAGTGTTCGGCATTTTGTTCCCTACTTTGGTTTCTTTTACCAGTTGCCTGCGCTATATTGATAATGTATGATACTACTTCTCGTGGGAGCTAATGTATAGTTATTATAGTCTCGATATCGTCTTGCCAGTGGTCATCCTCAAATCATCCTCTTCACAAGTTTTTGTGGAAACCGCAGCAGATGAGGATCATCCTGCATCTCTCCACAATCGCAGTTTGTATCATCTTCCCCCAGAAAACCCATTCTCTGTTGATTATATTTAATACAAATAAGGCTAAAAAAAAGGAGTGAGTATTTTTAATCGCTGCTCAGTTACAGTTAGACAACAAAACAAACGTCCCTCTCCCCCTAAAAGTAGATCTATCATTACTCTCGATTGGATTCTCTACTATTGCTCTCCCCCCTCCATTTCGTTCAATATTAAATTACCAACCAACCCAGATTTAGATAAATATATATCTGACGTTCTAAATACCCATCACCCTTCAATCAGAGTAATCAATTCTCGAAATGTTCATTGTTTCCCGGTTTGTATTTTACAATTTACAATGGAGACGGAACCGATATATTCAAATATTGTTTTTGACGTGAGCTGTTCACTAAACACGAAGTAATGTAATTCAAAAATCTATTTCTTCTGTGTGGGCTTACCGTATCTCGCCCGACGCATTCCTGGATCAATGTTCTTCTGCTGGCGACACGAGGACAGTCCTAATCTCGGGGTAATTATGGGACAATCAGACGGGGGCGAGGGGATCGTGGATTTACGTCATATCATATGGTAAATAATACGAAAGAAGGTATCAATAATTTATTCAATTATTGAATTATCAGTATGCTATGTAGTCACCAAACGCGTGCCACTCACACTCACCCGTTTTAAGTGTTTCCGTTTCGGCGTTTACATGTTTTATACGCGTTTTAACGTGTTTGTGGTACTTAAATAAAGTTATTACAGTTTTTCTGGTTATTGGTCATTAGATATGTTTCACAAATTTAAAAAAAAAGTTTACATACATTAGGCCTTACTTATTAGATTTCCTTATAACAGGTTTATATTAAGAAATAACTATACCCAGTTTAACTATTTATAACCGATATAAAAAAAGCTACTTTATAAAAATATTTATTACATAGAATAACAATTCACAGGTTATTTCATACTTAATTTTTTTAAGTGCGCAGTAACTTTTATAACAACACAAACAAACGCCAAAGTCACTTCGAGACTACCGTCAGTGTAATCGAGAACATGGAGAAAACCGTTAGAAAATAAAATCAAAATTAGGAAGAAGAGGATAAGTTAAAAACGAATTCTATAGTTTATTCGTGTTTCTTTTTTTATCACAATTAATTCAAACACAAACAAACATATAACATTTAGATATAATAACAAATAATTAAAAATCACTTAAATCGCATTGCGAAGGTCGCAGGACTTTGAAATTGTTTAAAATTGAAAAAAAACTGATAAACCATCAATTTTGGTTACCGAAAAATATGACTTTTGACAGATCACATGCTTATTCCAGCGTTATGCCACATAATGTGCAGGTATACGTTTCTATGGCCGCTATCCCAGATTTAAACCGAGTTTAACTCTATGTGAGGTTTGTAAGTAATACTTTTTGCTATACCATCATTATTCTACCTCTATTCTCAAGCTTAACTTTATAAACGATTTATAAGCTAATATGAAAAACAAATAATCTAAAAATCCTCGATGTAAATTTATCTTCGCTTAAGACCAATTTGATAACTTTGGAGGGGAGAGAAAAAAAACGTTTATTTTAATATCTGTTCAGTAAAACTGTGACGTTATATAATATTTATATTTAAATATTACTTTACAATTATGTAGGTAAGTGTTATGTTTTTTGTTTGTTTTTACTCGCGATGTTTTAATATATTATCTACCGCCGAACTTTATATCTGGATGACTATGGCAATGATGTTACATACGACGTGATGGATATTCTCTTCAATATATACATCTAATTTTCTAAAAGATATAAGATGTAATAACATACTTAAAACATCATTAAAAGGTACAAGATTACCGTATTTTTCTTTTCCGATGCTTTTTACCATCCAAGTAGACTATTTGATAAAGAAAGGTAGCTAGAAAAACGAATTACTGAAATAGTTAAATATGCAGGCACCTACATAATGTAAGTAAACGCGTTATGTTTTACATTTAGCACGCAGATTAGATAAACTTAACTGAAATCCATTTAGCGTGTGTTAAAGATAACTGGGCTCAAAAACTAACGTGGGTTAACGCGTTTTCCTAACCACTGACATAATGAACTACCATACGAGTTAGAATAATATTAGTAAGCAATTCTACCAACACCTATAATAAATATCTTTAATTTATATTCTTTACTAGTTGTTAAACTCACTAAATTCACTAATCTTTATTACATACGTAATAAGTTATAAACATAACAAGTAAACTCTTAAATTACAACGAAAACGAGCGAAGAAAATCATTAATTACCCATTAGGTACTAAAGTGTTGTAGATAATCTTTTTTCCAACTGGAAACACCGACGCAAAAAAGGGCGCGATATTAAATAATTCAAAAATAATAAAATCTTCAAATGGCGGGAATGCGTGCATAGAAACCTTCTCCTGGAAGTTATAATGCGATTGATGCGTGGAAAAAAACAATTACGTGTGGATGATGTGCTCGGGGTAGTGAAATATAATATTGAATACAATTGAATAGAAGGGGTTGGATATGAAGAAGAAGATGAACAATGAATAATAGGCTGTTTAATAAATGTTTGCCGCGGGGTTTGAGGGGTAGGGTAGGGGCTGAGGCTGAGGCTGAGGGTGAGAATAAAGAAGGGTGTGGTTACCCCCTCAGGTACAGTGATATATTCATCGCTCAACAATAGAACGATCTTATTCTTACAATGTCATATTGTTTTATTTATTAATTTAATTATGAAAATAAACTCGTTATTGCGGGATAGACAAGTTTTGGAGACGATATTCGTAAATTGGACAGTTTCACAACTATTATCGCGAAATTTCCTCGTAGAGGTAGGCAGAGAGGATGGAACACCAAACGTGACATTTCTACATTGGAAATAAGAAGTCCATATTTTATTTGCACCACAAATAATTGCAGTTATTTACAGAAAACCAAAACTTGAAAAAAAAACATACATAAACTCTGATGACTCTGACTCCGTTTATCCGAACTCCGGATTGCCAAATATCTGAATCTATACCAAGAAGTAAAACTTCGAAACAAGGACCTCGCTACTCGTAAACGAGTTTCTCCGTTTAAGCAAATTAACTATGCTGGACATACGTAAGTTTTTAATGTGATTCCAACTTACTGTATTATTTTTAAAAGCAACAAAAAAGTGATCTTAGACCAAACAATGCGTTTTATTTCAAAATGTTGCCTTAATTTAATGGTTAGTCTAATTATCAGGATTTCCGTATATTCGGATAACTACTGGCTACTGGCTACTGGCACTCGCTGGAGTTTTACTGTATTACGATATGAGTCGAGGCAGAATATTTATAGACATTATTTTCTACCTCACTTTTTGAACTGCACTCTTTAAACGGCACTGAAGCAGAAGACTGGATTTCCTTGCCTTACAGGTAACAAAAAATGATTCTGTTACGCTGCAATTTGGAATAAAAATCCAGTGCCCTTTGCACCACTGGGTGTGAATAGAGAAATTATGATGTATCGATCTATAGTAAAATGATCAGTTGTTGAAATCTTCGACTGCTCATAGTTTGTATGTGAGGTCTCGATGATTTACACTAAAATAAATTCATAAGTTTCTTTAAGCTTATTAAATATTGGTTTTATGTTTTTGTTCAACTACTACGACGAAGGCGTAAAGTGGGTTTTGCGTATTAGTGTCTTGACAAAGAGACGGGTACGTCTCGAAACCGGTAGACATAGCAAATTATTTGAAGATGTCTATTAGAGGGTGAAAGCGCTAATTGGTCAAAAACTAAATTGTGTTTCGTTTTGTTCATTTTAAGTTTAATTCGAATTTTGATAAGACGTTTAACCGCATGTAACACCAAGCATAAGGCGCAGACCGGAACTGCATGACATCGGAATGATCGAGGCACTTCAGATTCTACGTGTCCTTCGTTGACTCCAGTTCGTTTTGCGTTTGGCTCTTCTGCGTTTCTAAGACCTTTAAATACTCACTCAATGTAAATTCGTATCACGGTTAATTCATTCAGTGTTGTACTTAATTTAATCACATTTTGTATAATCTCGTATTTATCTATTATCTGTTAAAACCTAAGAACAATGTGAGTGAATCTTTCATTTAATTTTACGCAACCTTTCAACGAAACTGCAGTAAGTCAAACCAACTATTTCATTCAAACAAAAGAGTTCAATACGAAAGTATAGATACGTTAAAATTAATGCATTATAAATTAGAGTTACTTTCTCTTGCGTTAAAACTTAATCAATTGGATGTTTACCTTTACAAAGACCGTAAGATCCTCTGTTTAGTAATTGATTCAAGTTTAGTGCGGTAATATTGAATATTGGCTAATTATTCGCAATTATTCTCGCTCGCTGCGTCGAGTTGTTTATTGATAATAAATAAAGGTATAGTTATTATCAGCAATAATAAATACTTCATTATTCCCAGGAAAGCAGTTCACATTCTGATGTAACCACTCCATATTATGGACAAGCACGGTATACCGCATGCCGTGGAAAATCGACTCGTTAAACACTTTCAGCTCAGAGCCCCGATTACAATGGGAAGTTAACAGAGTTATCTTCGACTGTCTATTAAGAAAAAACGATATTTGTGTACTAAAATAAATAAATTTAAAGAATCTTCATCGGTAATCTATAATTAAACATGTTTAAAAAAAAAAAATCTATGCATGTTCTGCTTTTCAAACAGAAAACTTTATTTTACTTTGTATATAAAATTGAAGATAGATGTTAAGTTTCCATTGTCATCGGGGCCCAGGTGTACAACAATTAGTTAAAAGTTCATTGTTGCGTTTGGGTCAGAATTGACAAAATAGGTTGCATGAAAAAAGTAAGCTAAAACAGTCAATTTTGATAAAACCCAACCATTCTTTGACTGTAAACTTTATTTAACCTAACATTTCTAGTGCAACTGGCCCTTAGGCCCAGTTGTAAAAAAAAAAGTTAGGTTGAAACAGTTAAAATTTAAATAACTCTTGTGTTTTCGTCAAAATAAACGGAACAGTTTCTTGAAACTACAAAAACGCAAAAATGATCTAACTTCAAACTTTATTTGACTTTACTTTTTTTTATGTATCCGGTTCTTAGTCATTAAATATTAAAGTTTAACAAATATTTTTATATATTTTATGATTTCCAAACCCTGAATAAAAAAAACCTGTATGAAAACAAGGATTTTTTATATTAAATGAGAAAAACAACAAGGAAAAAATGTTTTTTAAGAGAAAAAATCGAGAGTCAATAAATAAAAATCATGATGATTTTCTGGCTGAAATGAAAAAAAATATATATACTTTCCTAATTTTCGGATAATGATTTTTGGGCTTTATTACTTACTAGATTTTACTCGAAAAATACGACGATCCGTTAGTCCATGGCGACAAAGCATCGTTAGTCTGTTTGAATATTAATTCGTTTTTCCACTTAAAATTTTCCCGATAAAATGAGAGATTTTTTCGGGATTATAATTAACCTATGACACTGTTTAGCTCTTCAGCTATCCCTGTGCAAAAAATCACGTTGATCAGCCACTGTTTTGCAATATCAACAGACGGACACAATATTTTGCGTTTATTGTATTAGCATAGATTATCGGTGGACTGAGGCCGGTTTCTTTGATTATAAGTAATAGTTAAAAATCAAAAGTAATTATTTTTTAAAGAGTTTTCCCTTTTTCAAACAAAAAATATTCTACTTTAAAAATTGTTACTATCATTTTCAATTTTAAAGTATTACTAATGATCAAACAGCCAGGACTAGGGGGTGCGAGATTGGCGTGGGAGGAGGCGATAGGGTATCCTAGTGATGTTAGGGTATCCTAATGAAAAAGAAGAAGATATCGCTTTTAAATTATTTTATACTTAACTTATTACCTCGTTTAGCCAGTACAGTGCGCTAACCAGTGCGCACTGCACTAAAAAGTTAACTAAGTTAAAATGATTCGGTTCTCTCCGTGCCGGCTAACTAGCCTCGCCGCAAAGGGCTCGCGGCGGTCTCACAATGGACTAAAAGTGTTTACATGTCGCTTCACAATGCCCATTCATAACTATTCATATCCATAATAATAAAGTAATTTTTCGCTTTCCTTTCTTCATTGTGATGCAGGAGCAGAGGGTAAACAAGAAATATTTCTAAATCTTAGAAAAAAAAACGCGTTACCTAAGTTTATGTACCCACACTACCTATCTAAAGATTACGTAAATTTGGAAAACCCTAAGGGTTAAATTTAGTATCTATCTACAAAGATTTCACCATTATTTTTCTATCCATACCTGGTGAAGCATAGGGCACTGCACTGGCACTCTAGTTGCAAAAGGGACAGTCGAGACTAATAAAAAACGGCACAGAAATTCCATTCATGACTTTAGTAAAAACCTTAAGTATTATACAGAATCATTTAGGGTGGTACGGTCAGATTAACGAAGCTACTCGTAAACTTTATAGCAGTTTGCACTCACTTTAAAGATTGCCAAATTTCTTGCTAATTAATATTAAGCAAACATTATTCCAGAGCTTAATTCTTCCACTCCTTGATTATGCAGAAGTACGCCATTCTAAGCTGAGCTAAACTAATTCTGAATTGCTTGATAAGTTGGTCGGTTGGTTTGTATACGTGTTTGTTTGTGAATTCGACTACATAACCGAATATCGCACGCAACTACACTGGCTCACTATCAAGCACAGAAGAAACATTCACATTCTATCTTTTCTTCACAATATTTTAAATAATCCCACATCTCTAGTTTATCTGAAAGAGCTCTTTCAATCTCTATCACAGCATGGGCTATCTCTTCGTTCTGATAACGAGAGAACTCTTTAAATACCCATTCATAGTTTTTGGCCTCCTCCTTAACAGTAGTAGCTGCTCGATTATTGCATAATCTACACAAATGATTTTCTCAAATTGAATAGTTTGGGTAGGTAGAAAGAAATAGCCTTAAGGAAATATGCCCGCCCTTATGCATATGTTTGTACACTGTTTATTATTATTATTATGAATAACTTATACAGCGCCATTTTCGTAATTTAATATCTCAAGGGCGCTTTACGTAGTGATTCTAACGATAAGTAAATTTAATTTGATCTTTTAAATTTGTAATTGAATTAAAACAACTGTTTTGTTATCACACCCCACGGATTTATTCAAATGATTTAGAGTAGAAGTAGGTTTTAAGTTTTTTCCGAAACATCACTTCACTCTCACAGCCTCGCACCTCTGCTGGGAGAGCATTCCATGCCATAGGGCCTGCGAACGCAAATGCGCGTTCACTGAATTTAATGCGCTGTTTGCGTAGAGGTATAATAACACTTTCTCTCGCCGTATACGAAGCTGATCTAAGCGTAAGACGCCTGTCAGCTAGTTCACTCGAAATGCATGGTTCCCTTAGGTATTCTGGAGCAGAGTTGTGCAGTAATTTATATATAAGCCAACATAGTTTGTATTGCACCCTTTGTGGTAAATGTAGCCAGTGTAATTCTCGACGTAGAGGAGTGATATGACTGAACTTAGAGATTCCAAAAATAAGTCTCGCTGCAGTATTTAATACAGACTGTAGGCGAGTCATTTTGTTTATTGGTAGACCTGCGCGTGTATAGAGTGTTTAAATAAATAAACTATGGACTGAAAACAATAAACTACCAGACAAAACTAAACAAAAGACTCAGACAACCTTTAAAAAATATATTTTAAGGGTATACAACAGAGACTAGAAAGAATGTGTATTTGACTACACCTTTGTTGATTTGATTTGTTGATGTTAATGTTTTGTTTCATGTATTCGAAGGGGTTTTCCGGAACAAGATTCTCCTACTATCTCTTACTATTTTGACAAGAGTCTCTTTGTGTATTTTTGGTCTGTTTATAATATATATTTATGATTTATGATTTATGTATTTATTTATGACAAAATACAAGTTTTATAAACTTTACGTATTACATTACATATTTTATTTGTACGAAATATTCCCAATCAGCAAAAGTGATGGTATGGGGGGTTATTATATATAATAACACAATAGTTTAAATAAAAATTCGATGAAATAACATCACATATCACTCGTCACATGGGCTGTAAGAACTGTTTTCTTTAGGTATTTTTTAAGTACGTATAAGTTTTGTATATTTTTTAGGTCATTAGAAAGTGAATTGTAAAAAAATATTGCTGTATACAAAAAACTGTTTCTTTTTCTGTTGGTCCTTGGTTGTTCGCAAGTTAAATTATTTGATGCTCTTGTATGTTGTAGTTAAAATTTAATTTAAGGTTTGTCTTTATTTTACTCATTTTCATCTTAAATATAATTTTTATTTTTTCTGTGTAGATTAATTCCTCTAGATTGAGCATTTTTGTTATTCTATTTAAATCTCTTGTTCTAGTAGATTTATAAAAAATAAATGTTACTTTAAGTGCTTTATTCATCTGCTCTTTTCTTTGTATTGAATCTAGCATTTGTTTACTACGTTGCAAACATATAATCCATATACAAAGTGTGGAAGAATAAAAGCATTGTACATCATATATGATATTTTAAATAGATACATTGAAAAAAGAAAAATTGATTAAATAATTCAATATTTTTATTCTATGTTGCCCCGTTTTCATTGGACTCCAAATGTTCAAAAGAAAGTAATATACGAAAATAGATCAACTTTAACCTTTTATTTCACTTATCTCGTCTAGTCGAAGGCCAGTTGAGTAATGCAGTGCCCTCACAATAGAGCACGGTGTTGATTCAAATGAAGCTTAAAAGTTTATGATTAATTTAAAATTCTCGATACAAAGGAAACATTTCTCGAGAGGTCGCGGCTAATAAACACTCCTCCACAATGGCCCAAGAAAAAAATCCATAAATCATTGTCGAAATTTTCGCTAATAAAGAAACCACAACAAGAGCGAATATCGAAAAAAACACAAGGGTACGAAAATTCCATTAGGAACAAGAAACTTTTAATATTCCCCTCGCAAAGTGTGAAAACTTCATAATTTCATTAAAAAGATGCTTACGGTGCTGTTTTCCTTGTGAATAACAAATAGCCGCCAGCTACAGCACCCGCTCTACAGGGTGCGACGGAATGTCACTCCGGTAAATATCATATTGATCATCGTAGATTGTACGAGTGGCTGACCTCATATTTATTTATTTATTTAATACACCTAATGGGAATTTTTAAGGACATCCTTATATACAGAAAGTTATTATAAAAGAAAGTAGAAGGACACAATGGTACATTCGTTGTAGACTTGGTGGGGTGAAAGCGGAGAGAGGTATTTGTAATTGAATTACATTCAGTGATCGTTTGAAAGAAGACAACTTGTTATCAAAGAAATCAAGACTGGTATGTTTGTTGGCAGACTTAAAAGTTCTGGACATAGGGGAATGAAAACCGTAGTTAGTTCTATGCTTATCGGTATGAAAAAGTAAGTTTTGTCTGAGGTTTCAAGTTGGGATATTAAATTTTATTGAGCTCAGTAGTTCAGGCGCATCAAAGAGTGAGCTGAGAATTTTAAATAGGACTAGAAGGTCGGATTTATTTCGATGGTCTTGAAGAGAAGATGTATTTAAGCTTGTTTCTAACTCATTATACGTATATTGGTATCTGGATAAGCTCAACCTCCAGCCTATCTTTCTCAAAAATTGATGTTGAACTGATTCAATATTCTTGATGTGAACATCATAATATGGAGGCCAGATGACAGAAGAATACTCTAGGTGCGGAACTATTCACAAGATCTTCACCGTTTTTACTCATAAAAGACCGTGGTAAATACTTCCTTTGCGTGCGGTGCTGTAATATAATGTTACCACAAGCAAAAGACGGAATATTCTGAAGTTCAGACATTTGAAAAAAAAAACATGGAAACATACACATTGCATTTATACAGATAATTACTTCATGGAGTTGATTATTTGGGATAGTTGCTGAATGTACCATCTTAAGTGGTATTGAATAAATGGTGGAATTATATATATATATTTTGCAAAGGATCTTCACCGACAACCCATATAAATTGACTTGGTGAGTCTAACAACATCATAATCATTCCTTTTCTGCACCCAATGGTCCACGAAGCACTGCAATAGTACACCAAGTCGCAGTGTATCTTGATGATTTTTGTTACATGAAGGTAAGATGATCAGTCTTATGCTTCAGGTACCAGTCCAAGAACTATGAAATATTCTAGAGTTAAAACACCCCTTTAAATAAATATTTCTTATCCACCGTGTCGGGAATCGAGCCTGAGACCTCTTGCGTGGTAGGCAAACGCGCTGACCATTACACTACTAGGCTGACAATTACCAATTTAATTGTCATGAACTTTATTACACTACCTACAATATGTTTATCTTAAATTAAAAACTGCATTTATTGAAGTATATATTTTGTCATTTTTTTTAAAATTCAAAGAAATGTGCTGTAAGATTTGATTCGGTAAAAACTTTTTAGAAGTTATTTAAATGACATTTTATTTACATAAAAAAATGGCTGGTGTACAAACAAAAAAATCTGTTTATTTTTTCAACACTGTAATTTGCATTTGCATTTTTTATTTTACCACAAAATATTATACTATTTAACTTCTCGGCTTTCGATGTACCCTGTGTAGTTCAGAATTGATGGGTGGTGTGGGGCATGCGCTCGGAGTTCGGGCTCGAGGCAATATGGCCAACAACAGAATGAAACAATATTTTTATTCCCTAAAAATGTTTATGCGGCTGTTCCCAGTTCCCAGTGGCGGCTTAAAATACTGCGAACTCAAACCCAAATGGAAAGATTAGATACACTCATATCACGTGGTCATTGTACGCCGCGTTTTAAAAAACCTTTTTAAAATTATAAATAGATATTCACTGCGTCCCATATATCTGTGTTTAACGATGGTTACCCATCTTAATTCAGTTTTGGGTTATTATTTTTTTATTATTATTATTTTATTTTTTTTGCACCACAACAGGCCAGGAGGCCCAATTACAGTGGTGAATTACATCACAGAACACCCAGGCTTGAGAAAAATCTTGTTTAATTTTTGAGTTCTCACCGGGAATCGAACCCGGAACCTTCCGTCTGTGAGTCAAGCGTCTTGACCACTACACCACGGAGGCCGCCTTATTATTGTTTATATAATCAATAATTCGATGGCAATAAAAATCATAATTATACATATTTTCTTCTCAAGATCGTCAAAATGAATCAGATCTGTTAGTTCTATTCTAAATCCTCAATATTCAAATATAACTTTTAAAAATAATTTTAAATTAATAAGGGCCCATGCAATATCTTCATTATCATCATTCCCTTTCTCCACCTAATGGTACCTAGGGCACTGCATTGGTACACCAATCGCAGCGTATCTTGACAATTTTTGTTACATGAAGGTAAGGTGATCAGTCTTACGCTTCAGGTACCAGTCTAGGGACTATGAAATATTCTTGTGTAAAAAGACCCTTCAAATAATATTTCATATCAACCATGTTGGGAATCGAACCCGAGACCTCTTGCATGGTAGGCAAATGCGCTGCCCATTACACCACGAGGCCGAAATACCGTTGAGCGAAAAGAAAATTTATTTTTAGTATTTTAGAAAAAAAAAAGAAAAATATAATTTAGAATTTCGGCGAAAACGGTCCATTGCGTTGACCGCGGCCTTGATACGTCATGATTCGGTTAAATTTTGAACTTTTTTTTGACCGTTTAAATTTAAATAGAACATCACCACAAACCTTGGCGTCACAATTACTAAGGCCAAACATGTCGCGTTTTTGTAGGGACGCGTTCGAAAAAAAATTTTTGGCGGATTGATCATAGCTAATGAATCAAATCCAATTTAATGAAGAATTCTCTTTCCTCTTTTCCTTAATACATATTGTGAACTTTTAGATTACCTTCATTCAGCACAAAGATGCCTAGGCTGCCAGATTACAGAGAGTTTATTCGGACAGCTTTTCTCGTCCGGCAATGAGCTATTTTTCCGTGTATGCCGGCATCGTAAAGGAGACTTAAGTTTCTACTTGAAAACGTTTATCACAAAATGTTAAAAAATTATTACTCCGGTTCGTAGTCATGGTCAGTACGTTTTCTTGCAAGTAAGCGGTCTCAGGTTCAATCCCTGACATGGTTGTATTTATTAAAATAAATTGTATTTACCATCGTTAGAATGGACTCCATAAGTCCGTCAAATAAATATATTTATTTACAAGGCCGTTTTTACATTAAAATATTTTATAACCAACGTTTAAATTAAAAACAGCAAGTGAAACTTAAGTGTGCACATAAATATATTTTATTCTTCATTTATTTTTAAAGTATATACTTATCTTTTATAAATTAAAAAAAATGTAATATAACTCGCTGACAAGCAGTGGGCGGGTCATGTAGCGAGACAAGAAGTTGATAGGTGGACCCCCAGAATACCAAATTGGAGACCGTACGAAAATAAAAAAAAAGTAGAGAGACCACAGAGGAGATGGACTGACGACATCGTCAAACTCGTAAGACCTGGATATATCTAGCAGTGGAGAGACATGGGCTGATAAGAAGAGGGAGAAGAAAATTAAAATGTTTTTTAATCAATTTTTCACACACAGGAAATGTGTGATTTCGTTTCTGCATTGTCCTTAATACGATATTTGGTCAGCTGACAGCGGCAATTATTTCCGGGTGAACTTGAAGTCCCCATATATCTTGAAATTGCATAAATTACACATTTCACAAAAAATAAATGTTGGCGTAATTGATAGTAAAAAAAAACTTATAACTTTGATCGTTGTGTATTCTTATATGAAGTTTTGATAATTTACGTAAGATAAACAATCAAACGAAAGTTGATCGTATTTCCGTCAAGAAAAGTAATTAGTTTAGCGTCATGTTTGATCATACCCCTTTTCTGATTTATTTGTCCCTTGGCCCAGTTTTCAATTAATTAACGGAAGCGGCTTCATATTTTATTTACACAGTTAAGTCAAGAATATGACAACTGTTATTTATATGATTTAATATCATTTTAATTAAACTGACTGTTTAAAAGTTTTAAATGCGTTTAGAATTTGAAACAGTTCTAGATTTAAAATAAAAATTAAAATTATATTTGCAGCGCTCACTTTGTGGTTATTCATTACAATAAAATATATAAAGCAAGTTTGTTTTTAACCGCTAATTTTTAATTTTTTCTACCGACAATGACTCAGAAAAGGATTGCAAGTGAATGTTTTGTGAGTAAGAGAGCAGTCAAATTATTAAGCAGGAAAAACAGGGTGAGTTAAGTTATATATGAGTTAAGCAAATGGAATTGGAAAATGTGGAAGAAACCGGAAAACTAGTGTCCGAGATAAAATATTTTTAATCAGAAATAGTGAGTTTAACACCAGAAAAACAAGTTACGAACTTCAACGAGATTTGGCAGTCACTGGGGTGATGATATATGACTCAACAGTACGAAGAAGACTCATTGAATCTGGAAGAAAAGCAATTCGACCACAGAAGAAACAACTCCTGGTGGCATGTATGGTGAAGCAAAGACTCATTTGGGCTAAAAAAATTATAGAATGGAGTGTAGAAGACTGGAGGAAGGTGCTGTTTTCAGATGAGACCCACCTTCTCATGCAGGGATATCACACAAAATTTGTTAGAAAAAGTGGTGATGAAAAACTTACTGTGGCTCATATTGGCCTAACAGTGAAATATCCTGTGAAGAAGACGTTTTGGGGCTGCTTTTCGTATATGGGGACCGGATCTTTGATACCAATAGAAGGAATGATAAATAGTCTAAAGTATAAAGCTCTATTGGAGCAGCACTTGAGTACAAAACTGAGTAAATATTGTCTTAATGGTGGGGCTGTATTTTAAAAGGACTCGGCTCCTTGTCACGTATCGAAGTTTATGCTTAAGTATTTCAATGATAAAACGATAACTCTTAGACTGGCCTGGAAATTCACCTGACCTTAACCCTTTAGAAAATTTGTGGGCAATTTGTAAATCTAGGATACAAAAAATGGACTGTACCACAAGATAGAAGCTGTTATTCAGATGTGGTTTCGAGATGACGGAATAAAAGAAAATTGCCGAAGTTTAATTGATTCCATGCCAAAACGGATTCAGGCTGTTATAAAAGCAAAAGGAGAACATACATCCTATTAAATAAAAAAATATTTTATGATTTTATGTCACCTGTAACTCAAAATATTAATAACAAACATATTTTATGATTACAAGGAACTTTATTCGATTAATTCGCACAATACTTTATGTACTCTTTAAGTCCGCGACACCGCGGGACCATGAGTCGCCATTCGACCTTCCCTGGAAAATATTGATATAAAGAGAAGAAAAATGAACACCATACACTACTGTACAGTCCTTCTTAGAACTGAGTAAAATGTTAAAAATAGGTCATGTAAAGACTGCAGTAAATAATTACACTAATAACAAAAACGATGTTTTTTTTTGGGTACCTAACCAAAAAATGTTTTTAAAAAGTAATTTTTATATTTTGATGAATTCACACTCTTATGGCTCGGGGTAATAGCGGAGTAAGAGCATAGAGAGGGGGTGAATTGGAAAATGTTTGGCAAAGGGAGGTGGGAGTGATTAAGGTGGGGGGTAGCACGTGACATTTTACTTCGCCGTGTAATATTTTAAATATTTAAATTAATTCAAGCTTTGTATTGCCGCAAAAGAATGTTATTATAATTCAAATCACCCGCCGCGCGTGAATTATTATTCAATTGAACTTAAATGAATGGGGGATTATTTTGAATGTTGGCTTCATTGTAATTTAATACGTAAGATTAGTTTTCTATTCGCGTTGCGGTATAGTGGTTAACGCGTTTGGCTACCATGCAGAAGGTTTTCACTGTATTTTTTTATTGTTTCTTGACAGGCATGCAACATGGTCTTGCCTGTGGAGAATTTCGGCCTCATGGTGTAATGGTCAGCGCGTTTGCCTACCATCGGGTTCGATTCCCAACATGGTTGAATTGAAATATTTATTTAAAAAGGGTGTTTTCACTCTAGAATATTTCGTAGTCCCTGGACTGGTACCTGAAGCGTAAGACTGATCATCGAACCTTCATATAACTAAAAATTTATCAAGGTACGCTGCGATTAGTTTACCAATGCAGTGCTCTATGCACCATTATGATAAAGCGTTTCAATGTCAGAGCAATAATGCTCTATCGCTGTAGAACCGCCCATATGGACAAAAATCTTCTAGGATTATCAATCACGAAGTTAGCTATAGTTTACAGCAAACCAATGGGCTGTAGGTACCCATGTCGAGAATCACAAGCACCGCGATGAAACCGTCCGTTACACGTTTGTTGTTAACCAAAAATTTGCAACGCTTTTGTTCTTTACAATATAGTGAAATGGCATCTCTACAGCTGTGGAGCGTTTTTACTCCGAAGTTTCAATGAAGTCTCTTCCGCACAAGTGTATGAAAGTCTAGACATTTATAGAGCTTTTGACTAGTTTACGTTAAATATTTAGAATTAGATCAAATACTTTAATTATTAACTTTTATGATCGTCTAGAGTACTTTCATATCATCAGAATTCAGAAGGATTTTGGCTGGCTTGATATTCTTGCACAAATTTATATCTAACTGTAATGCTCATAATATTCTTGCTCAGATTAACCTTAATGTACCTCACCGTAACTTGCGTACCAAAGCTGCCTTTGCTGTGGGAAATTATAAAACCAACATCGGATTATTTTTCCCTCTACTAAGGATCCTCAGAACAGTGAATAAAATATCATCAAACGGTACTTTTGATGTGTTCCTACAGCAAAGGTAAGCATTCAAGAAGCTAGCGGTGTTATTACTCCTGATTCGCGATGACACACTTGCCATGTCCGCCTAGATTATGCCATAATTATACCTTTGTAAATTTAAATAGACTTTAAGACTGTTTAGATTAAGTGTTATCATAAGCCTGTTAATTGGTTTAAAAAAATAAACATACACAGGATGTTCTTTAAACCCTATCACATCCAAAACCACGATGATCAGAATGGAAAAGAAGACATATAAGCATATTAAAAAAAAAAATATTAAAACAAAGATTTTTTTTTTAAATAAAATATTTAAAAAAACAAATGGTTGCTTACTTCTGCAGGGGAGACGTAAGGTAAGCGCGGCGCAGTATCAGACTATCCTCCTCGTTTCTCCCTTGCAGAAGTAAGCAACCATTTGCTTTTTTTGATATTTTATTTTTTTAAATTTTATACGTTCAAAAAAAAAATTGTAATGTGCCAATATGTCTTCTTGCTCATGCTGATCATCGAGGTTTCGGATGTGACAGGGTTCAATAACACCCTGTATATATGGTTAAATACTCTCTCCTACTGATGTACTGCAAAAATGTTTTTTTTTTATACTTGGAAGTAATTTTATATTGATAGATATATTTTAAAAAGACGAATAACCTTTCTGATAAAGGAATATGGGAGTCTAGTAATTTTCGAGACTCACAACTTGTCGATGGCTAAAAAGTGATCACATTATACACTGTCTTACATTAACCAATCTAATTCAATTATTTCACCCGTTGATTGTTGTGAATTGAAGAAGTTTTAATCTTTATTAACGTGGAAACTGCAATAGTATAAAGATGCTCAAGAGAATAATTAAAGTTTGAGTAGGTATGAGTGGTGGCAAAAGTTGGTTTGCAACCAGTAGTCTTTGGGTAAGTCTGCTGCTTTTGGGTGCGCTGCCGGTGACCGGCCTTGAGTGTCACCTGGGGGCGTTCTGGTGCTCTAGAGAGTAGTAATTAACGTTCCCTATCACTATCGACACAAAGAGGTTTGAACTGGGTGTATAGGATAGGAAGAAATATAATCAATTCGTAATGAAAAAATAAATTGCTTGCTTGTATGAGTGAATCCGAAGAAAGACATTTAGTCTTTAAAACGGATTCGGGTAGGTGGTGGATGCTTTCAATGATCGCAAATTGACAATACCGCAGTGAGTTGCAAAAGATTTTAAAGTTTCTATGTTTTGTTCTTTTCGCGGTTTGATTGCAAAAAAATATTAAATTTTCGCTTTAATTTTTTTATACTGAATATGCAAAACTGAAGAAAGACACAAGTCTTTATAAACAGTTTCCGGAAAGGGGTGGGTGCTTTTATAGCATTTGAAAAAAAGTCAGACTTAAGATTTTTTTATATATTTAAGCGTTTGAATGTGGTGCTAAAGCAGGATATTAAAAATCTCCTGGGTGGACAGAGTCAAAACTATGACGTTCTCCGACGAATGAAAACAGATACTGAATACCGTTGAACAAAAGAAAAATTGAGTACTTTGGCATATGATTAGAGGGAAAAAATATAGCGTATTATAAAATATTCTGCAAGGGATTTAGGAAGACGCTGTGCAGTAAGAAGGCGCATCTCTTGGCTGAAGAACTTGTGAGACTGGTTCCGTTGCAGTATTCAGGCCATATTTAGAGCAGCTACAAAGTCAGAATTGTGGCGATGATTTTAAAACTCCATCGGGGGGAGGATCGATAAAAAGAAGAAAGACTTGTAATCATTTTTCACAATTTTTTTTCGTGGCATTTAAATGATCGAGCCTCGATTTCTATTTGGACTCAATGGTCACTAAATTATTGTTTCTCGTTTACTAATAAAAAGGAGCGCAGTGGCAATATTAAATATAATTCTTTTACACATCAGATATGTGGATACAGTGAAGAACCCTCCTTCAAGTGGTAATATTATAATTTGGAGTGGGAGGACAATAATTTATATTTTTTCTATAAACATATACTAAAGATAGACAATTAATATTTGTACAGAGAAAGAAAATTCTACGAAGATGTAATAATGATTACAGATACAGTATTAGACATATTTTAACGCTCACTATATATCAAATATTGATAAACATAAATTATATATTCAAGTTGAAATATCATAACCATAATTTTTCGCATCCAGTTGTGCATATTTTACTGCTGTAGTGAACTATTTGTGTGTAAGGATGATTTTATTGAATTGGTTCTTCTACAAGTTTTGTTATGTAAGTGGCGTGTAAAAGAAAAAAGATTAACTGATATATGATGTGGAGTTTATTATTAGTCTGTAATTTAGTTAACTATAACAATGGTTTAAATTTAATAAATAGAAAAAGGCCGACAGTATTGATTAAGTCTAGCCGTGTTAAATAATGCGAATTGAGTTTACGTTTGCTTTTAATATCGTTGGCTGTGTTGTGTCGGTTAACCGGTACCAGCGCTGAACGGAGAGAGTCTGACTTACGTTTTTGTTTCGCGGTAGTTGGTGACGTTTTATACTTGATGTTGCCAGTGCCCATACTGCATTTGTAAACTAAAAACAGCGTATTTCAGTTATCTGTTACATGAATGTAAGGTGATTAGTGCTAAGCTTCAGGTGCCCGTCCAGAAATAATGAAATCTTGCCATTTTACAAAATAAACATTTCACATCCACCCTACTAGGAATCAAATCCAAGACCTCAAGAATCGTATAATAATAATAATAATAATGTTTGGATAATTTATAAAGCACCATTTTTGTGAAAATCAACTCAAGAGCGCTGTACAGTAAATAAATATCCCAACACGTCTTGCTGCTACAGAGCGCATGGAGTCTTGGATTCCATTCCTAGTGGTGGATGTGAAATGTTTATTTGAAATGGCAGATATCATAACTTTTGCAGCCACAGAGCGCATGGACTTAGCATAATCACCTTACATTCATGTAAAGATAACTGAAATTTTTAGTTACAATGCATTTTGAGTTAAGTGGCAATCAGTATAAAAACGTCTCTAATAAAAAGCAAATTTATAAAATAAGATTTTAGATAGCAACAAGTCTTGCAGCTACTGAGCGCATGGACGGTTGAAATTCTAGACCCCATTTACTAAATTTAGATATTTGATAGTTGATAACATTTACATAATATGATAAAAATAATGAGACAATTTTCTTAATAAGCTTCAAAACGCATGGACAAATGGAATTTCAAAGACATTAACATTAAAGTTAATAATAAAAAATAATTTTAAGAAACGCAATAATAATACATTGAGCAAAGAACTAGTAAGTATGGCAATTAAGTGAACATGTAACAGCACAAAAAGTAAAATATTAAAAAGGAAACAAAGATAGTATTCCGTAACTTATTATTAAGGTTAACAAGACAATAGACGATACCCAAACTTAAACTCGTCCCTGTTTTATTTTGGTATGCAGTAAACAGGATCTATTGTCTTTTTCCAAGTAAATAACTGTAAAAACACTTGGTTCACATTTGGCTGTTCCCTGGGAGATGATAGTAGAAACGCATCTGTGTGCGTAGTGTAGAGTGTAGGTACCAAGGAATATATCCGCTTCTTTTTAATTTTGTTTGCTATTACTAAACGCATGTTTCCTGCCTAAAATTTCTGATTATTATTATTTTACTTTGATTAAGATGTAAGATAAACTTGTGTATTACTTTTGATATTCGAGTAATTTTACGTGATGCAGGAAAAAAAGTATCATTTGTATCATATACGACGACCCCAACCATCACTAGGTACGAGGTGGACTACCACTCAACGTCTTTCTTCAGGATTTTAACCTGAGAGTAGCCATCGAGTTGAAAACACATGTGTTGATATATCGGTACAGTCAATTGACTTATTAACAAATATTTTACTTTAGTAGTTAAATATTAGACACCATTATCCTATGTTTAAGATGCTATTTGAAAATTGCGTTCGAATGTTTGATATGCCTATGTCAATAAATTCAGTGGGTGCCTGTTGATAAACCAGGTAAACATATAATTTTTGCTTGTGTTAGCATACTCATTTGAATAATGTAAATGAAATCTTTTTGTTAAGCACACATAAGGTTAAATACATATCTAAAAAAGTAAATAAATACATTAAGTAATATCTAAGTACTTATTTATGCGTTTTTGTTGAAATGATGATAAAACCCAGGTGTTCTGTGCTGTAATTCCACACTGTAATTGCCCCCCCGACCATAGTGGTGTAAAAAAAACGAAATATTTTCTATGAATCCTTTGGTTCCTGGAAATTTCCTTTTTTAAATTTATTTATTTTATTTTACTTGGGATTTTTACAGCTATTTCATAAAAAAGAATAAAAATACCAGAGCCAATAAAAAAATTCCAATGTTAATCTAATAATACATAATTTATAAGAAAAAAGTTTACGTAATTGTATGTGTGTGACGTTTGTATTAATGTGTGTGTATGTGAATGTGTGTATGTGTGTATGTGCGAATGAATGAGGAATAGTGTGCATGTGCTTGTGTGAATGAATGAGGGAGAGGGTGCGTAATTATAAAAAAAATAACAATTTAAAACATTTAATTATATCGAAAATGGTACAAGAAAGAGCTTGGTAAGAAGTTTTATTATTTAAAAAATATATAAATAGTTTATACCTATTTTCGATACCTTTTTGTAAATATTTAAGTCAAGAAATGTTATAAATTATATTTTTTAAAAGTATGTATAATTTCAAAATCTTACTCTGAAAAAAAAGCATTTTATTTTAAATTTAATTGATATTCACTGAATGAATAATGTGCAACGAGTCCCATACAATACTAGTACGGTAGGTAACCACAAAATGCAGTCAATACGATGTAATGTCAACAATTAAACGAGGTAGGTGTGACAATACGCGAACGTTGGTTCAAAAAGAACATACAAATACATATTGTATGCACCCAAATAATATATATATATAAATAAGAATAATAAATAAGTTTGATAGAAATGATTCGAATGATAAAAATCAGGTGTCGCAAACAGTTGGCCCGCAGTACGGGGATACATAATTATGTTGAAAGATCTTCTCACCATAAAAGTTATATTTATTCAGGGATAGAGAGGAACGGAGAGGAGGATGCAGAAAAAGATAATTTATTACCTATGGCAGTTAAAAAAAAAAAAAAAAAAATAGTAAATATATCTCTGTCGTTAAATTCTCAACAATAAGTATCCATAATACGGTTAATCGTAGCGTTTTTTTATACAATAATTATTTATGAAAATCATCAGCAAAATAAAAATAATGACACCTAACAAAGTAAATTTAAAAAATATTACATATTATTAGGTGTAAGAAGTTTGGAGAAAACTATCCTCCTGGAAAGTGTTAAAGGGACAAGGTCGCGTGGACGTCAACTGACAGGATGGAGCGGCTTGACCACTGAATTATCAGAATCACTGACAAATGCTTCCAGAACAGCACAAGATCGTTACAGATGGAGGAAGCTGTCCATGGACGATGCTTGGAGTCGAGCGTGATCACCATCCTCAGATAAAGAGAGAATACTGTAATCAGTGGCGGTATTTCCATAGAAGCCCATAAGCCGGGCTTGCCTATTAATTTTTTTTCAAAATTACCAAATCTGGACCAAACGCTTAAAAAGTAATTCTTTTGTTGTTTAAATTTCGCGCCAAATGAGAATTAGAGATCTGTTCGACGTTGGTACTGTACGCATCCCGAGATCCGAACCGTATGAAATCCGTGTGCGCGAACGACACTATGTATTCTTATCTCGCTCACGCACGTGGGGTTCTTATGGGGCTTATTTCACGGTGCAATTAGCATGTAAACAAACAGTAAACTCATAAAATGTTTGTCTGTATATTTTGAGTTTTATATGGGAATCTGAAGCCAGCTTCTTTAAGGTAAAGTTGGCAGAGAGCGTCTCTTGTATTTCGTTTCGAGCAAACTTTACGATTGTTTATTATGCTCTTTTTTACGGAATTAGATAATTTTAAACTGTTATTTTTATCTTCATTGATTAAAGACCCGTACTGTTTAAGATTTATGATAATTTACTTCATTTTGTGCAAACGTCATATATAAAAAGAATTCGGAGGTGGCCGACGTTTCTTTTTTATTTGCCTATCTACTATCCTTTTCCTTTTCCAATATTCTATATCAATTATAATTTATCTTTATTATATTTATTTATCTATGGGTTCCGATGACTATTATTTAACTCTACGCATGCTATATTTTATTAATGCTACTTGTTGGTAATGGTTGATATCTGAGGAATTACTTTATATAAAAAAATATTGTGTTTTCTTTTTTTCGTTTATTTAAACGAACTCAGAAAGATTATCCTATGCATATTTTCATAAAATATTGTTATTCGTCATAATATACCTTTTGGATGCTTTGTAGACTGTACAACTGTAGTGAAGAAAGGATACATCATGTTTTCACAAAAGTGAATTCATCACCATTCCTATTCAGCACCTAATGGTGCATAGAGCACTGCAATCGCAGTATATCTTAATCTTTTTTGCCACATGAAGGTAAGATGATCAGTCTTACGCTTCAAGTGCCAGTCCAGGGACCATGACACATTCTAAAAACACCTTTTTAAATAAATATTTCAAATCATCCATGTCGGGAATCGAACCCGAGACCTTTTGCATGGTAGGCAAATGCGCTGACCACTATACTATGAGGCCGTCAGGGAATTACAAGACATGTGAATTAAAAATATATATATATGGGCTTGCCTTACTCGTAAACCCTAGGCACGCTACTGACTGTAATATATATTCGGAATATTATATATAAATCTTGGCGTCTAGGCGCCTGCAAAAATTTGGGATTACTTTTCGTAATAAGTTTCATTATGTTTACAAAATGTTTACCTTTGACTGTACACTCATGGCACTGTCTTAATTAATGTCTCACCTTTTTTTGCTCCTAAAGGTGAAACACTTGGTATGATTTATTATTTATTTCTTTCCTGTATGATTCAACTCTTCGGCATCCACTATTTGGTTAATGTAATTATTCCTTAATATAAATAGCCACAAATCACTCCGGAATGAACACCCCACGCGCGTCACTTTGGCCATTTTTTATTTATAATTTTCATTAGCATTTAGGATGTTTGTTGTAAATCATTCAAAAGTGATGTTCGGAATGTCACCCACGCCAAATAGACCAATATTTGGTATAAATTAACTTTGGGTTTGTTAGGCTTTTTTTGTATAATATGAGAATTGGTAACCTTTGAACTCCGAAACTTCTAGAAGTAGTTCTGCAGTGTAGATGATGAAACACCTAATACACATTATATGAGAATGTGATGTTTTATATCACAAAAAAGGCGCATCTTCGTGGGACCACTGGTTAAACCTGAGGATGTTAGGGCGCTCGTCCCCTACCTAATAGCCCGATACTCATATGGATCTGGGCTTGGAGGGGGAGATTTAGCATTATTTATTTATTTATTTATTTTATTTATTTATTTTATTAGGTAAACAAACAGTATGTACACATATATTGCCAATTTCTTTGTATATTAGAGTAAGAAACTCATGCACACACCAAAAAAATTGTTTACACTTAATACAATAATTTAAATTATGTTCAATATAATAAATGTAAAAGAAACGAAATGAAAAAATATTTTTATAATAATAAAAATAAAGTTGAATGTCTACTTCTCTCAAAATTTCTATAATTTTTGACCTAAATTTACATACATTGTCACAAAAAATATCAGCCTCGGTAAATATATTGTTATATTGGTCGCATATTCTAGGTATTGTAGATTGTTTAAAATAGTTTGTTGACGCGTTTTCAGTGTAAAACAAAAGATTTTGTCTTGTCGGTCTAGATGGCACAAGGAATGGAAGTCTTTTTAGTAGGTTAAGAGAATCAATTTTATTATTTATTAATTTGAATAAAAATAACTGGTCCAACATTATTCTTCGATTTTTAAGAGAGTTTATTCCATGGTACTGCATACTTTCAGCATGATTAGAAAAGTTAATGTTTAACCGGTAGTCGACCTGCTTAAAAAAAAATTGTTGGACCCTTTCTAGGCTATTAATACTTACATTATAGTAAGGTGACCAAATAGGAGTACAGTATTCTACCTGGGGACGAACAAATGTTTTGTAGAGTTTTTCACATGTCTCTGCATGTTTAAAAGGTTTTGATACTCGCATAATAAGTCCGACCATTTAATATGTTTTTTTTAGGACTGATTCAATATGAATATTAAACATTAGTTTCGAATCAATAATAACACCTAAGTCGCGGAAGCATTATGAGTACACTTGCCCTCCACTCAGTAGCCATACGAATTGAAACATTTAAATGAATATTTTTTTATTATTTATGTTTAAAGCATTAACTTTGTGGTCAAACATTTTAACTAATGTAAGTAAATATTTACCGACTTTTTGTCGTTGATAATTCATCCAATCATCCAATTTCTCACAAACACGCTGCCTTCCATTCCATGTTACACCGATTGGTGAGTGTCCTTTTATCTAAAAATGATTTTAAAATTGAACTTGATTGAACCATTAAACAAATTGCTTTATATAACGTTTATACCGTCAAATTAATTGATATCCTTTTAAATAGAAAACTAAAACAAGAATCAATTTTAAATTCTTATATCCTCCCATACATTCTAATAAAGATAAAGATAATACTTGTAAATGTAGAAGAATTTACGGAGTTTTAGTCCCAACACTTATGTATGGAAGTGAAACATGGAACTGGCAGAGAAAGGAGGAAAGGTTGGAATGCGATCTCGTGTGCGACGAATGTGTGGGAAATCAATGTATGACAGGATTACGAATGATGAAATCAGGCGAGAGTGTAAATCTGAGACAAGTATAATTGATAAGATTAAGAAAGGGTCTCTGAGATGGTTTGGTCACGTAGAACGAATGGACGACGAGAGAATGGTAAAACAAGTATATATGGCAAAAATGAACGGCAACGTTAGACGAGGACGACCGAGGAAGACGTGGCATGATCAGATAAACCAAAATCTTAAGTCTGGTCATGTCGAAAGCAGACAGAACCGAAGGGCATGTATGATAAGATGTATGAATGTGGAAGAGGCTAGGATTGTATGCCAGGATAGACGTGTGTGGCGGTCCATTCTCTCTGCCTACTCCTACGGGGAAATGGCGTGATGGTAGTAGTAGTAGTAGTAATAATAATTCAACTAAAATTTCAAAATTCTTGCCAAAAAATATAAAACCTGCATTCTACACTAAAAATAATATTGCAAAATTACTAATACATTGTAAAGATAAAAGTGATGTATCTGACAACTCGTGAGTTTATCAACTCCAATGCAGCTCGTGCCCATCCACTGGGATACATTGGGAGAACGTCACGTAGCTTCAATATTCGCATTAAAGAGCACATAAGATGTTTAAATCATAATAATTTTTCAGATTTTGCTAATCATCTTCAAATCACGATTTTGATAAGGATAAAGGAGTAAAAATTTACATTCAAATAATAAAAAAAGACTCAAATTGAATAATACGGAAATTTTTCACATTTAAAAGCCTTAACAATCAAATAAGTTTTCAGTACAGCCCTCTTTTTGAATTAAAAATTAACCTATCGGGTAACCCCACCTCTACCCCTCCTCCCTCTCAACTCGCTACCAATTCTTCAATATAAGATTAAATATTTTTCAACTGAGCTTAGTGCATGTTTAGACATGGTGGTGTTCGCATCTCTATAAATCTGCAGGTGATTTATGTATTTTTGGAACTATTATATATACTGCGGTGATGATGAAGGTGGAGGTGCATTTTAGCATTTGCATGTTGGTGAAGTGAGTGTCCTGACGAAGAGACGGTTACGTCTCGCAACCGGTATATACTAATATTGACTAACATCAGTTAGAATAATTTTTTTCTAAGTTGTATCTCTACACCAAACTTTCCGTAGACCTTATAAAGTAGAGCTGCATACTTAACTAATTTTGAAAATTTTAGGCACGTGTATCTCTTTACCTAAATGCCACAGAATTTAACACTCACGTAATATTTTTGAAATGCAAGATAACTAAGAATAAAATAATTAAGAATAGTCCAGAAACCACATACGCACATCAAACAGAAGGCGACTCAACTACTCATCAAACAATGGCCCACACTGTTAATAAATTATAGAACACATTTTTACACGTTAAGTTTTAATAAAAAAAAAACGATTTACTTGATCATAATTTATTCCAAGTAGAACATATTTACTTACTGCATCATGTGAATATCCCTGGGACAGAGCAGCGATGTGCTGATGAGTCATCAATGTTAGACACGGACCTACTATGTTATACGGGGGACCACCGTTATAGGAAAAAACCTTATACAAGTGTACGCTATAGGGGGTTTACTGTATATTTACATATTTAAATTAGATTATTTTTAAATTGCTAGAATTCCATTCATCCATGGGCCTTAAAGCTGCAAGATGTTTGGTATTCTATCTTACATAAATAAATTAAATTAATTTACTATTAGAATATTTCGTACTGAAATTAGAATTCCAACTGCCCATGTGCTCTATAGCTGCAGGACGTTTTGTTATCTACTTAAAGATCATTTATTTTTAAATCAAAACTATGCATGGTAAAATAACCTTTTCACATATAAATAGGGGGCTAGAATTCTAACCGTCCATGCGCTCTGTAGCTGCAAGACGTTCAAGACGTTCACAAAAATCGTGCTTTGTAATTATCCAAAATACGATAATACGGAATGTTCTTTTAACAAATTTGAGAGGCGGTCCATGTTTTACTAAACAGATTTTTTTTTAAAAATTGAATGAAATATTATCCTTACTAAAGTGATTATAATCATGTTTAAGGTGATTTTTCCAATCAATGGGGACACCGTCATCTTCAAAAGCAGGTTTAGCTTCATGTTCAAACCATCCAATCATGAGCTGGTCACCCCATTGCCTAGCGTAAGTCTGGCCATCTAAATCTCTAACACAGGGCAGATTCCTATTTACTACTTGGTCTGTAATCACATGGAACTGTTCTGCGGGATATGCTGGTATTCGAACCTTAAATACAAATTTTATTATATAAAATTACACACCTACCATTCTATTAATTTATTGGCAATTTAATTTGTACATTTTGGCATTTCAATACAATAAATTTTGTAGATACCATTTAATGTATATTAAAAAACATAAATTTCTATTATCATTAGACTATTCTTCATAGCGGTAAATCATGTGGCAGGGGGAAAAGACGATGAAGATAGTCCATGCAGGTTTACGCTTTGACCCATTAGTTTATTTGTAGACGTCGCTCAGTATGCAACTCCTGATTTGAATTTAACTATGCCATGTTGTGTCTTTTTAAAGTGTCGAAATACTGCTAGGATCTTAAAGAAACAGGATGGTATCACATTTCATGTGTAATTAGCAAACAAATGTTTAAGTAGTAAATGCATTACTTACAAACTGAATTATTTTTCCATCAGTCAAAATGTCGAAGAAACAAAATAGAAATTTCGCTAGTGTTGCCAGGGTAGTAATTTTTTTACTCTACTTTGCTCATCTAATAAGAGAAATAATGAAAATTGGGCCTCGGATTAAACAACTCTGTGGTGAACATTTGACCGACATCTTCAAAACATCAAACATTATTTAACATGATATAAAAATATCCGTTTTATGTAAAATAAAATTTGTTTTATATTTTAAGTTTAAAGTTCATTAATTCAATTACTATTATTAAATGACCCTTTACTTATCTACTCTGTTGTGTCAATCAATATTTCCGCGTGCACAATAAAATTTTAGAGAAGTTTACAGATTGCTTTTTTTTACCTTACATTTGTGTTATAGTTATATTTTTTCACGTCGTGCAACATTACGCGAGACATCACGAATGCGCGCGGCGAAAGTCGGGCATAGTAGGGGAATTATTGGATACAGTCCGATGTATTTAAATATGATTCTACGCTCCTTCTGGACTATTCTTAATTCTATGCTAGGAATCAAATAAGGTTTTTGTATCCCTTGTTATGTTATTTAGTAAGCGATTCAAATTTCGAGTTATTGATGACGCCATAAAGCTAATAATGATGCTTTTGAAATAACAGCATGATTGTACGATTGTAAGATTTGAGTCAAGAGGGTGAAGATGGCTGATTTGAGCACTTCCAGTTCTGGTTGGGGGCGAGAGTGTGAGGGTGAGGGGAATGTGTCTCGGGTCATAAAGTCGGCCAGAATGGGGCAGGATGTGGAATGATGTAATTTACCGAAAGTGTTTACACGAAAAGAAGGAAATGTAAAAGGAAAAAAGGAAAATTCATTGTGGTTTAATAAATAATGCAAATAGTTATATCTGAATAATTCAAAACTTTTGTGATGCAGCTCTGATGAGTCTCTAAGGGTTTGATTAACTGCTACGATTGTAAAATAATTTCGTAGGTCAATATTCAAATACATAGTTTAATGAAATCTTATCTTAAATTAATTGTCCTGTTTTGGACTTTTAATATAAAAATCGAACACTGATTTGAGTCTACTGAACACTTTATTTTATTTTTAAATATGTAAAAAAAATAAATTTCTGGCAATCGTTTTGCCCTGTTAGGGCATTTTCAAACGGATATGAAGATCAAATGGATCGATGGTCCTTATACACGTTTTTCAGGGCCAGACCGCGAAACTTCAGAGGAACATTCCTCATGGTAAGCTTTAAAAAAAATCATTTAAAAAAAAAAAAAATAACTCAAAATGGAGTAAATCTTTCATTTCTCAGACAAGCTTTTCTTACGCAAACTCTCACCCCTCCCCGACAAAAAAAAATGCGATGAAAACGTATTTGACCAACGAAGTGATACGCACCATCCGCGAACAAGAGAACCGGCTGGGTAGGAGAAGGGTAGGGGTTTGTGGAGGGATTGCTTGTCCGAGAAATTAAAGATTTACTACATTTTGAGATTACATTTTTTTTTTAAATGACTTTTTGGAAAAAAAATATTAGGA
This sequence comes from Micrasema longulum, assembly GCF_059751315.1. Taxonomy (NCBI): domain Eukaryota; kingdom Metazoa; phylum Arthropoda; class Insecta; order Trichoptera; family Brachycentridae; genus Micrasema; species Micrasema longulum. Next base: position 148,340 of record NW_028278623.1, read on the forward strand.
TTTTTTTAATGCTTACCATGAGGAATGTTACTCCGAAGTTTCGCGGTCTGGCCCTAAAAAAGCGTTTATAGAAATATAATTCTAGGTACTTAAGTAAATACATTGATATTATTAAGTATGGCATGGACAGTAATCATAATTGGAAGCTACTCGTATTATCGAAAATAATTTTAAAAACACGATAATTTAATTGTGTTTCAAGTATAAATATCATATATGTAACAGAGAAACGGGTTTCTTTTTCGGGTCTTATTAAAGGGCCGGAAAAATACAACTTACATATGAACGTAGTTTTGCAGACCAGCCGCCAGCAGCCATAGAAAAGTGAAACAAAGATAATAGAACTTTATGAAAAGAGTGAATAATCGAATCCACACAACAGTTGGAATGTTTTTGACTTTAACAAATGATAAACAGCATTAGTTTTTTTAAATATTACAAACAAGAATCTAATTATGAATTTAACCAGGTTTAATGATTTTTTAAGTACCGTAAGATTTTTCTATTGTTGTGGGTGTTTTCTGCAAATAGAGAAATGCCGTTTTAGTCATCGATACTATTTTAAAAAGGTGATTTTTACTAATTTAAAAAAATATATTTTTATTTTATTTGTTTATTTTTCCATACATAAATTTACATAGAATTTTAATTACAAAAATACGCTTGTAAAAATACATCTAAAAATTAAGCTATAACATAATTTGGAAAAAATGCCCACAAAGACTTCAGCGTCTGAGCAAAGTAAAAGACAATGAAAGCATCCTGGATGTTTTTAGCAAAACATTGACCTTACTGCGCCCGATAACAACAAAATCTTTTTTTTTTAATTGTCAACTGGCTGCTTTCTGCATACCTGCGTTCATATTATCAATCATCATCAAACCCCTGTCCGTACCCGATGGTGGATAGGGCACTCTATTGCTGTACTAAATGCACCGTACATCGATAATCTTTTACAAGAAAGTAAAGTGATCAGTCCTACGCTTCAGGCGACAATTTAGGAACATGAAAAATTACAGCGCACCTTTTTAAAAAATATAACAACCTTCCCAGGAATCAAACCCGGGACCTCAAGCACGGTAAGTGGATAAGTCAACGCGAGGTGATCTTATCTTCATATCCACGTGATTTTAATGCACTTGTCAAGGATTCTGGTCCTATTTCACACACAAAACTGTATTCTTTATCCGGTTGGTCTCAGAGAAAAAAAACTAATATTTTCATCATTTACAAAAAGGTTTCCAAAAAAAATAAGTAGAATTTTGTATGATCTGATTATTTTTACGCAGTGCTCAATGTACCATTCAGTCAGAATTTAAGAATGATGATGGTTTTCAGCGCATGATTTAATAGTTAATAAGAAACTGAAACCAAAATGCTATACTATCTTCCGACAAGAATATAATGATACGTAGAAAGCTACAAAAACACTCGAAATTATATATTTCAACAAAGAACAAAATGACAATTAAGTAAAACCATTAATTATTCCTTACAGGTGTATTATTTCACACTGTGGTCCCTTTGATCATACAGCGCCAGGTTCTCACAGGGAACAGGATTCTGCCCAACTTGACCATCGGGGCCCAGGACACAAGGACAACGAGAGAAGAAAAGGCTCCCCTGGAGAGGCACAGGGGCGAGGAAGGCCATAACTCATCTCAAGGGAGCGGCTCTTCTGATGTGATCAAAGAATTGCCAGGATACAACGAGACACAAAACAAACACTATTGTTGGTTCTGTATCAATGTAGAGAACAAACAGGAATGTGTTCGTCTTAAATAACAAATAATTTTGAATCCTTTGAAAACTTTCATGTTTGTTTCCTGTTCTAGTCAGGAATGTCAATGTTAGTTATTATTTTTGTACAATTGATAGCTACTCTGTTTATTGTTTATTTATTTTATAATCATTTTAAATACATGTTAAGCTTGTTTTTCAAAAACCATTTAGTGATTCAATACATAATTATACGTGTTATTTCTTTAAGATTCATTGTGATAGTAAGCTAAAAAATATTCAAACTCAACTACGTATATTTAAAAACGCTGAGTTCATGACATTTTAGGTAAATATATGTTTTAATTGCAGTACCTACATATCCTATTAGAAAATATAAAATTGATATGTGTGTCCAGGCGGAATACAGTTCTGTGTGTGAAATTGAACCAGAACCCTGGAACTTGAACGAGTGTTTTCGACTCGATCGCTGTTCTCAGGAAAAAAATCAGTAAGAAAATCGAGTGGAGATTGGTCCGCCTCGTTGTGTAGTGTTTGCCTATCATTTATGAGATTCTGGGTTCGATTCCTTACAAGGTGAACGTGAAAAATTGATTTTAAAGTTAGTCTAAGCAGCAATATTTATTTTTCCGGGACCGAAACGTAGCACTAATCACCGTCCTTTATTTAATAGTGAATCTTAATACGTTGCATTTGGTTTACAAATCGAGTACCTTAAGCACCACAATACGGAAAAGGAAATGATAATGACAACGTTTGTAAAATATTCAACTTTCAATTTAAATAGTTTCTAGAATATTGTGTATGAATTTTATTTGATTAAATTGGACCAAATTAAATACCTTGAGGGATTCCACAATTATTTTAAGTTCATCTTCTCTACAGACGAAAAAAGGTCTCATAATCAAATACTTAGTCAGAGGAAATAAAACTACATCGTTTAGAAGTAAAAATTTAGCATTTGGAATTATTCATATTTATGATGTTTAAAGTCCAGAATAGTGACTTTTTTTTACTTAAATAATTTTTTTGGACGGAAAAACTGTTATTTTCAATATTCGCTAAAAAATATTTACTTAAGTTTGAGAAACAGCTCTTCAGGAGTCCATTAGCGCAGACGACCTTAAAGGACACGGTATTACCAGTGTAAGGTGTCCGTTCATTAATATAATACGCCTCAATATTCGGCATGTATCATTTGAGTAATCTTGTGTGGATTCGGTTTGTTTGTGGACGTCTGCTGAAGGTTCTATTGTGCCGATAGCAAATTGGGAAATTACAATTTAAAAAACCAGTGTTTCTTAAACGTGAAATGTAATGAATCATATAATTATATTTCACTATATAGAATTATGCTATTTAATTATACATATACATGTTTTAAAAGGATTTGATGATTATGAACATTTTTTTATCACCTATTAAAAAATCCTAAGATCTGTGTTAGAGAAAACTAGTTATTCTCCTGAAATAATGAGGTACAACTGTTAGACGTTGTCCAGATGAGATTTCATTAGCAGCAGCATCAAGTTTGTCACTGCTCATCCTATCCACATGGTTCCTTCAGTATATTTGTCTGGATCTGCTCCATCGTCCGATATCCTTTATTTCACAGTTGTCTCTAACTATGGTATTGCCGATTCATTTCGGAGCGTTTTTCCAGTTAAAGACCACAAGACTTTCATTTCAGCAGTTCTTAGTAGCCCTTTGGTACGAGCAGTGTCAGCCCGCACTTCCACAGCATACATCACGATGGGTCTCACACATATCTTGTATATTCTGACCTCGCTATCGATATGCATAATATGCTCATTACTTCATATTACATTTCTCAAACACCCCAGCACAGCTGATGCTTGTTGACTTGTTCTCGGACTTTAGTGAACAAATCGCCACTACTTGGGATTTCTAGAAATCTAATCTCTAAATCTAAAATTTCTAGAAATGGGACTAGTCCCAGGTATCTGAAACTTATGATCTGTTTCACTGGCTTGTTGCTTTTGCGAACTTCATGGCGTTAACACTAATAAATTAAAAAATAAATTAATATACCTAAGTTATAGAGCTGGAACCTTTACTTATGTGTTGGTGTAGTAAAATTTACCTGTTTTTATTATTTAACCTACTACGTTTTTACCAGTTAGTTAAATCAACAATTTTTGGACATACTCAACATATTGTTGACATCTTGTTCTTATTTTTTTTTTTTTTTTTTTGCACCACAACAGGCCCGGAACCTTCCGTGCGTGAGTCAAGCGTCTTGACCACTACACCACGGAGGCCGCCAAAGGTTATTTAAACCTTTCTAACAATACAGTTGAATAAGTCAAAGCAAACCGGTAGTTTTTTTATCAACTCACATACTTAGATATGATTTATTTTCAGGAAAAATATCAACACCCTCTTTCGGTCTTATTTTTCCACACCCGCTCCTAGATGGGGCATGTGGACATCACCAGACGCCTCCAGAAGACTTTATTCCCAGCCAGCACTTTCGCTTTCTCTCATGTCAATCCCGCGTTCCTAAGTTCTGCCAAATAAAGCCGAAAGATCGTGATCGACGGCCTTTCAGGACGGTGGGAGCCCACAGGTGTAGAGAAGAAGCAAATTGAGTTAAGGATCTTTTGAGGTATACGCAGCACCTTCCAAGGCAGGTTCACTGCTGTTCTTTATATTGTTATCTTTAATTATTTTTTTAATATTTTTTTTTCTCATATACTCGTTTTTAAAATTATATAAACTCTTATAAATAAACAACTACAACAGTGTAAGTCACTCTCCAAGCACAAAAGTTAGTCTCTTTTTTTGGAGAGTTACAGTGATAACATTTACTAGATGTATAAAAGTAGATCTGTATGGAATTTTTAAAAAACATCTACCTTTTATGAAATTTATCAATATATATTTTTTTACATAAATTATTTATTGCTTTAGCATTTACATTAAATAATAACATTTTAGTTAGTTTATATTTACACCTGATTTTGGATCTGAATTTTGTTGTGTTGATATTAAACTCGTGTGTGGTGTTTAAATATTTAGTTTATTTTATAAACTTGTAGCATTTGTTTTACTGTTCACCTTATTTGATATATTATTTTAATGGATTCGAATGTATTACATACCAACACGTATTATGAATTGATTTCTTTTACCGACGTTTTTTAGTTTTTCAATTAAGCTTCAAATTCAGTGAGAGATTCGTGTTTCAATTAAATTCGGTTAAATTACGCAATAAAAACAATTTATGGATAGTTTAAGTAGCCAAGGCGGAAAGTAAAGTCATAAAAATAATTTCAAGAGGAACAACAGACCGACACGTCCGCGGACGAAGCATGCAAATTAATTTAAATGTTAATCCGGAGGGCGGTAATTATACGTACGGCCAGCTTTTCTAATATTAACGTCTGCCCTATGCACAAAACACAAACGAACAAGGACTTGAAAATAATCATTTTTACGATAATAGTTTTATTGCTTCGGCTGAGCGGCGGGTGAAATATAATTAAGTGTAATATGCAATATACACATAGCAATTATAAAATAAAATATAGTACATTATATTTTGCATACTTCTTTTGGTTATAATAAAATTAAATATTCCAGAACATGGATGATAATGCATGACATTACCCCGAATAATTATAATGTAAATGCTCCAAATGATGTTGTATTCCTTTATGGCCATTTTTTATGTATCTAGTAATCGGAAAATTGTTTTTAATACGATTTTGGGATTTGTTTTAATTATTGAGGGTATGATTAAATCAATTAATAGTGCGTTCAGTCATAAATCCGATTAAGCGCTACTAAATCATATATTATTTTATTTTATTTACTCGATAAAAGTAATATTGAACTATTTAATAGCATACAGCTAATGTAGGTAATGGTGGGAAATAAATAAATACAATTTATTTATTAACATATTTTAATGTGTTTTTCTTTGCTAATGCTTACCTATGTAACTATGTCCAAATCTATCTAGACCAATAACTAAAGTTATAACCCTATGTATTCTTCATCTAACCAGACCAATATCACAACTGAAATTAATAAATTATTAGGTAATCTGGAAATTGGCTTATGTTTATTTATTTAAACACCATATACATACATATGCATAAGGACGGGCATATTGTCTTATGCTAATTTCTTCCTACCTTCCCAAACCGTTCGATTTGAGAAAATCATTTGTACTATATGTATATGAACAAAGTGTAGGTATATTATTATATTTTCACTATAAAACAAAACATTGAAACATACATTTTTTTAAGAAATAAAAATTGACTAAATATTTAGATTATACTATGAAGGGAGGAGGGGATGAAGAAGGAGGGAAAGAGGGAGGAAAAAATAAACGCCATATAAAAAAAAATATTCAGGAAGTGACGTCTTTTTCGTGATTTGAATGTAAATAAAGAAGGGGCGGGCCGTCTCTGACGTCAGTGAGTAGATTATTCCATAATCGAGCAGCTACTACTGTGAAAGATGAGGCAAAAAAATTAGAGCCGTGAATGGGTATTGAAAGGGTTCTCTCGTTATTAGAACGAAGAGATAGCCCATGCTGTGATAGAGATTGGATGAGCTCTTTCAGATAAACAGGCAATGTGGGATTATTAAAAATTTTGTGAAGAAGTGATGGAATGCAAATGTTTCTTCTATGCCTGATACTGAGCCAGAGCTAGTTCATGCGATATTCGGTTATGTAGTCGAATTTGTGAAGACTAAAGATATAACACGTATACAAACTAACCAATATATTATGCCATTCAGAATTGGAATCTGGATAGCGAACATCTGCACAATCAAGGAGTGGAAAAATTAAGCTCTGGACTAATGTTTGCGCAATATTAATTGACAATAAATTGGGCAATATTTTAAGTGAGTGCAAACTGTGATAAAGTTTACGACTAATTTCGTTAACCTGATCATGCTACCCTAAATGCTTATGTATGATAATACATATGCCTTGGCAGAACGGTGTATGTTACCGTGTAGAAACTGATCACATAAATCAGACAATGGCAGTTCATGGGCCCTGTAAACGTTTAGATTTTCAACATTACCCATTAATTTCTGTTGAGGTATATTATACATCAAAGTTATTTCCTACGTTTCTGTTGAGATATTGGGCTCTAGTTCTTTGCAATCAAATTTTAGATCTCAATTTATTGCAACAGAGAGGGAAAACATTTGTGAGAATGGAATATGGAAGTCTAGGCATTTTACCTATAAATGCCTCTCTGTTGCAACAAATTTAGATCTAAATAAGGGAAGAAATCCAGCCTGCCTACAAACATTTGGGCATACTTGAAACATTTAAAATTTTACTGTCATTGTAATTTTTAATCCAGCCTGCCTACAAACATTTGGGCATACTTAAAACATTGGTTATTAAAATTTTACTGTCATTGTAATTTTTAATCAGCAAGTTGATTATAAGTGTAATGACTGTTTTAGAAATGTTACTATAAAAAATGTTGCATCAAATAAAATACAGTTTCATAATTGTGTTGTTTTATGACAAGTACCTATTTTAGTATGGCAACTTAGAAATAAATCTCTGAATCATTAGCGAGTTGGGTATGAGGAAATTTCCTCGCCACATAGTCTGACCTGAACAATTGTTTTGGTCCACATAACAAAGCAGATTGAAGGATATCTCAGACACATCCTGGTGACTACAAGGTACAGTCGGTTGAAAGGCTTTGATAAAAAACTCAAACTGAAATCTACCTGTTGCGTAACAATTCAAATAACACAAATTGTGTATTGTTACGTGAATTCACAACACCGGCACCGGCTGTAACAAAAAGTAAATATCATTTCTCTCAGCCAACAAGATCTATTATTACACTCGTAAACCGGGCCCCGCAACAAAAGGTATCGGAAAATGCATTAATCCCGAGTCTGGTGTCGGCCGGTCGGAGGTATCGCCTGGACCTCGCACCCCGTAGAGGCCTACAAATCACTATCACACCTTTTAAATTACACGGAGTCATTTTGGCCCAACGTGTGACTTACAAAAGAGGCGGCGGTTTTCAAACGCGACCCCCGCGGCGCCCTCCCCAGCCCCTCGCGCACCCCGCCATATTTATTTGTTCGGGACGGCGTTTAATAGTGTTATTATGTTGGTTTTTATTTATCCCATCTTTAATTCGGACCCGACGGATCGGAGTACGAAATTCCTTCGGCATTAGGGAATTGAATTTACGGCGACACATGTCTGCGGGTCGCCGCTAATTTATTACGAATTTAATTGAGATAGAGAAGATTAGTGCCTAATTTTACTGAATGCTAATGTTAAGCGCAGTCGAGCAAGTAAAATTGATTAAAATAATGGCTATTGGCTTTAATTTATTCATCGTGATTAACATTCTTGCATTCCTCATTGCTGAGAATATAAATCTAATGGAATAACTAAATATTGCCATGTTTACTTATGTTTATACACATAATAACAACTTATGGTGTCTACGTTTAACTAACCCGATGTGCTATGGTGTAGACACTTTAAATAATTAAATTTAACAGTAAAATAAAATGCGGCGTAGTTCTTTTTCAATATTTGGTACTTTACGAATTTTGACAAAATGTTAAATAAAGTTAAATTAGTTCATGAGCAATTCAAACAAATTAAAGTGTTGTGAATAGATAAAATCCCTTTTTTTTAAATTGGGGAACATACGATGAAAGTAAAATTAGAAAAGCGCCTTTTATTTGCCATTCTTCAACCAACTGTTAAAAAAAAAAACAGTTTGAAAAATAAGCGAGCTTTGATTTACTAAAAATATTGAAACATGATATTTCAATCCCATGATTGTCACAAATCGACTGTCTATTATCGATATTATTTTTTATTTAATTATATTTGGTAAACCGACAGTTCTAAATACCTACATATGTTTAGTAAACATCAGATATATCGCATTGACGCAGAACAAATAAAAGTATTTAACATTGTACAAAGTAAGTAAAAGAATGTGATACATTTAGAATTATATTTTATACATATGAAAATTACAACATTAAATTTTAAAAAATAATGTACTCGTAGAATATAAAAATTAAAAAAAACACAAATACGCTTTTTGTAAATAGAGCGGGATTAGGACAGGAATGCATGGGGCATAGAGAGAAGATAAGGAGGGAGAAGGAGAGTTTAAAAATATACATATTTATTATTATAGTACCTATCAAGCTACAAAATGCTTTTAAAGTGTTAATTTTAATGCAGCCAGATTGACATTTGTATAGTCTAAGCATGTATTATATATTTTGATGATTTATATAGCGCCATTTTTGTGAAAATCACTTCAAGGGCGCTTTACAATAAATAAATATCCCAGCACGTCTTGCAGTTATAGAGCCCATGGACGGTTGGGATTCTAGTTCCTCGTCTCCAATTATGATATATTAAAATAAATTATGATATTTAAGAGCTAGATTACAGCACGTCTTGCAGCTACAGTGCGCAAAGACAGTAATAAATCTAGCCTCTTTTTACACCTTTTAGTTTTATTTTATTTGACAATGAAGTTTAGAGTCTAGTTGATATTTTAAAAAACAAATTTATAAAAATAGAAGTTAGATTACAACAATATATATTAAGATTAATTATCAAAGTAATTTTAAAGAAACCCTATATAAATTATTTAATGTTCATACAATAGAAACTATTTATAAAATAAATTCCATTATACAAATTTAAAAATAAGATAAAATAAAATAATTTGAAATGAAAAAGTGTGTCAGATACCAAAATACTATTAAAATCCCTAAATTCCACACAAGTCATGGTCAAAATAGCTTTGTCTTCAAAGGTGTCAAAAACTACAGTAATCTCCCCAATGAACTAAAAACAAATTTATCCATAAATAAATTCAAGGTAAATCTGAAGAAATTTTTTGAACAAGTGTAAAAACTGCATTCATTTTGAATTAGTACGAATGTGTTATTATTTTCTGTTTTTCATTATATATCCTATGTTTTTTTTTCTCGTGTACTTAATATTCAAAATTATATAAACTCTGATAAATATAACTATAACAGTGTATTTCACTCTCCAAGCACAAGAGTTGGTCTCTTTTTTTGGAGAGTTACATTTACTTGATGTATAAAAGTAGATTTGTATAGAATAAAAAAAAACTTTTTCCATAGCACCAAATTAATATTCCAGCACGTCCAGAGCGCATGGCGCGCCAATTACAACATATAGGAGATAGAGAATAGATATTTTATTATGTATCGAATTGTTTTAAATAGGTACGTCAGATTTAAGTTTTCTTCAATAATTTATTTATTTATTTATTAACGGACATTGTCCATGTATACAATTTAAAGGTTTTAAATATAACAATAAAAAAATATTAAAAAACAATTTTAAAAAAGAAAAGAAGTATTGACGAACATAAGGGACATCAAGACAAGATCTGGACTATTTATGTAGTGCTCGTTTAAATCGCTGTAAATTGAAACAAAAAAAGTCCAGATCTTGTCTTGAGTTCATTTTTGAGTTGAATTTTACTTGTCCCAGTAATGATGGAACACCGATTACACCATTTAGTATGTATGGAATTAATATTAGTTCTAAGTTTTTTAGACTAGAAATATTTAACATTGGCTCTATATCAGCATAAGAATAATTACCTACTCCCAAGCATTTTACATTATCCGCCTTATCCAATGTGAAGTTACTTTTAGATTTATTTGAGAGTTACGCAATTAGTATCAAGCCATATCAGAGAATTTTCCGGGTTCCCATATGTTCACTTTCTTGTGTTGTGTTTGAATAATAGAAAAGCATCATCAGCAAAACTTATTACTAGTAACTAGTAACATTAATGATTTTTGTAAATTTTTTATTATTATCATGATTTTAAATGATTTACATGGCGCCATGTTTATAAAAATCACGTCACGGGTACGGCAAACATTCCAACACGTCTTGCAGCTACATAAAGCTTGGATGGCACTTCAGCAGACCACGAAGTGCAATAACTACAGTGGTGAATTACAGCACAAAACACCCCGGCTGCGGCTTGAGTTTTTTTTTGTAATCTTACTGAGAATCAAACGTTAAGCCTTCTAATTTGAGGCAAGTATCTTGGCTATTATTTATATACGTTACAATAAATTAATCAGTTTTTGTTACTGTTCGTGTAATTGCAATTTGGTCATGAGGAATAATGACAATATCCAACATATTAACTTAATTTTATTTATTTAATTATTTTTACTCATTTGCAATAAATTAATTTAATTATTTATTAAGATACAAGTCCCAATTCTATGGAACCAAAGTCCTGTGTTTAGTTGGGACGAACATATGTGTTAAACTTCTAACGGTCATTATTACCATATTTACTGCATACTCTAATAAATCAAATATAAAAAGTGAAACGAAAAATAAATGAAAAAAAAAAAAAAATTAAATAGAATCAAACTCAAATATTTGAAAAAACATCAATAAGTTTCTCACTCAAATCCCTCCCCCTGAGGAAGATCCAGTCCTGAAACTCTTTTTTGAAAGTATATTTTGTCCTTGAGAGCTTTATAAGCTCTTCCAAAACATTAAACACTCTCCGCGCGGAGTCATTCCGAAGGAGAGGTGTCTCTGAGCAATTGTCGTCCGTATTATAAGCCCACCACATGATTTACCAAACCTAAAGTTAAAAAGGAAATAAAATCAGTAGGGATCAATGCAGTTGAATTTGCGACTTTTGAAATTGAAAATAAAAAAGTTTCTCTATTTATTAAAGCAAATATTTTAATTTTTTTAGTTTGAGCGTAACCTGTTGGAACACTTTTGGGCATTTAAACGGTTTTCGGTTATGTGGAGGGAGTGCAATCATTGTATACGTTACGTTGTACTTTTATTTCGCAGTTATTGTGAAGTAAATATTACCGTTATAAAAAGAAAATAAAGATAGCCATCAAATAGAAATTTATTAGTGAAAGCTCATTGTCTCAAAATAAATAAATAAAACATTTTGATAAATTTACCAAAACAGTGATTGTAAAGCAGTTTTCCTACTAATGGTTTTAAGACCAACCCACTGTTCTCTACCTCAGAGTAAAAAATATACTTATGAGTTAAAAAATCAATGTGGTAATTATGTCCAAAAGTGTGAGAAAGTCAAAATTGTTTTTTGAATACCAAAGTAAAGCCACCCGCAGAGTTCCATTCACTGAATCCATTCTGTCCTCCATTCTTCCCTCTTCATCCCCTGGAACCCAAAGTGACCGCAAGGGTATATTTCAACACAGGGACACCATTAACACTGTTTAGCCGTGTCGGGATTGCGGCTTTGGTAAAAAATGTTCACGCCGTGAGGTGTGGGGTGCAGTCGTGGAGAATGTCTATTTGCATAAATATCATGCCGGACCCCATTCTTAATAGGAGGATGTAACCGTCCACCGGGGGTTATTTATTTGTTGTAAAAATAATCAGTGTGGGTAGGTAAATGATCTGTTTTTATTGACATCCATTGCAACATGGGGAAAACACATTTTAAAAGGAAATTATTGTTATAATTATTACAGTTTGGGTAAGTTTAGTTAAGTTAAGTTTTAGTTCAGTTTAGTTTAGTATATTATTTACAAAGGATTCATTGAATCACTTATAATACTAATGAATTACAACTATATAATACAACTCAACAATTAGTAAATTAAATCTAACTAACGAATATATTCAAATCAACAACAAAATTTAAATAAAAAAACTAAAATCAATAAACACGAATCTAATGCCAAGCTGTCTTGTCCCGCAAATATTTTTCGACTCTATAGTAGCTCTTTCCAAACAGGTACTTAAGCAAAAAATGATTTTTTTCTGAAAGTATTATTAGCATAAAAAATATTTTAAAATTCGTAATTTTGAATTCCCGCAAAAACGGTCATCACCATTGGCCACGCCCCTAATACGTCACAATTTATGTAAATTTTCAACATTGTTCCTAACGATTAAATTTTTATGGAACATCGTAACTAATCTTGACGTCACAAATGTCCATGCCCAGCATGTCGCGTTTTTCCAGTGGCATTTTTTTACGATTTCTTTTTTAAAGTTATACGTGAAAACATTTATCCACAATATCCATATTGATTTTGAAAGTACAATGAATTATTTAAGGTCCATTTCGTATATTTTTAACGATATTCGTAGTATGTGATATTTCACTATTACGAATTAAATAACAGATTGTAGCTATATTTCACATTACACCACGTCTTGCAACTACAGAGCGCATGGAAGGTGTGAAATCTATTTCCATTCATATCGATAAAAACATTGTTTATTTTAAATTTCATTAGAAAGCTAATGGATGATGACAATCAATAAAGGTAAATTATTTTAAAAAAACAAGTTATTCATATTCTCATCAGTTACTGCAAACAAAGGGTTGCCTAAAACTAGTCAAAACGCAATATGAAAACTTGATACTGCGAAAAAAGCTCATTTTGCTGACTTGGTAATTATTACAGCCATAAATGCAGTATTTTATAAGGTTCTCAACGATTTAATTGGTTTTTGGAGAAAACTGAAAGCAGATATTTATTTTGAGTATAACAGTTAAAGTTGGCTTATTTTACTTATTTTGGCTTGTATAGAAATCCACAAACATAAAATAGCAATTATTTTTAGTATATAAGAAAACTTTGTAAATATTTAAGTTAGTTTGTTTGAAAATGTCCTAACAAGACGAAACGCGTCACAATATACCCTTTGTATATTTTATAAAAAATAAAGTAGAATTACAATCCAATAAACTTGTTTTATTTTGGATACATTACCAAATTATCTGCTTTCTATTCATATATTTACAGTCTGCATTATGTAATGGGTTAAAATCCGTACAGTAAAGCAAACTACAAATCGACAAATAATGTAAATGCCAAGACTTCCGGATTCCCTTCTTTAATGTATTCTCCATCCCTGTTGTAATTTGTTTATCTTAATGACTCCCGAGGGGTGAAATCCAATCTTTTGTCTACAAACATGTGGACAAACTCAAATATTACAATAAAACCAATTAATCCACGAAGTTTAAATTTAAAAAAATAATAAATTAAAAATTGTTTTCAGGCGGTTCCTAGTATGTGAAATAATTTAGTCAGACAAATATCTTAACAACAATAAAGGTTTCAGCTCTTTAACTTCACTAAAATCAACTAATGGAAGAAGTGAAGAAAAATGGATGTTAAAACATAGGCAAAATAGTGAATGTTACACAATGCGTAAAGTGGCCACTTAAACCAGTCAATAACAGGTCATTCCCTGTAAATGCCTAGACTTCCATATTCCCTGCTTTAAGGTATTCTCCATCCCTGTTTTAATTTGTTAAATAAATAAATACCCAGATACATTTTGTTAATTATCAAATTCATTAATAGTACTGATAAATAATTTTAGATAAAAATATAGTTGTCTAGCCGTTTTTATAACATAAGTGTACACAGTAAACGTAAATAACTTGAAAATATTTTTTGTCGGTAATCTAAAAGATGATATAAATTCTGACTAAATAAATAGTGAAGGGACTTAATAATACATAATATCTTATGTACACAGTCGTGATGTGTGTTATGAGTCAGGAGTCAGGATCACACACAATGCCAGGATCACAGGTGTATAATCGGATTACATCTTTGTAAATACAATAAGTGAATTAGAAAAACGTCCTGAAGAGTCCTAAAAGCGGCTCCCGAGAGCTTACTATACCTGATATTGTAATCCTGTTTGTTAAGGATATAGAAATAAATAATATGTTCTTTTTCATTGAATTCTAACAGAGGCTTAAATAAAAAAAAAAGATTGAATATTTAAGGAATTTAGAGAGCGGTGTATAAATTTAATATCCACCGGCATGACGGTGTAGTGGTTAGTGTGTTTCATTATTATTACATGAAATCATATATCATAAATTAAAAACAATCGATTCCGTTGTGATTGGTGCACCGTCGTTGCTAGGGTCGTAAACGCTCCTGGCAAGATTTGATTTTTGCTCCCTTTAAGACTTTTTTCTAGGAAGAGAAAGAGAAAAGAAGAATGGGGCTCTGCAAATTGGGCCTCCCTGAGGGTTGCGCCCCTGGCAGCCGCCCGCCTGGCCAGCCCCTAGCTACGTTGCTGGATTGATGTTACTATGCAGTGGCATATTTACAATTAATTAGGTGCAGGTGAAAAAAATGTAATGATGATTAAACAAAATAACTTGAAAAAAAACTTAACAAAATAATTTTGTACGACGCGATGGTTTAAAATAAAAATAATATTAATTAGCTGAAGACGAGCCGTTTAACGCCTTTTGGGACGGCTTGGATTGCGTTGCCGCACCATACTTTTAGGCAATGTTTGTTAGAAGCGCACTCAGCGGGCATGACGTGTGACGTCAAAACGACGTGACGCCAACCGCGAGCCGTCTTGTATATTGTCGTTTTTAACCCCGAAATTATCAAAGCAAATCTTATTTAAGACAATGATAGTTATTTAAAAAAATATATTTCTTAAGTTTACTTACAATTACTTTAATTATAGATCTATTTACATCATCTAACAGTAAACATAAAATGAATTAAAAAAATAATTCAAACTCTTTTCATTCTTCATAACATTAAGACATCTCTTCAAACATTTTTAAACTTTTATACATAATATCATTTCGGGATAGCCTCTATTCCATCTTCATTTCTAGTAATATACTAGAATATCAAATGTAAATTATTTCAAATATTCTAGCTACATCGTTGGACTCCTAAAAACTGCTCTCAACATTTAATATTTTTCCAGCGTTATTCCTGATTTGCGGAAATCCAGTCTTTGTATATGCACAAGGACACCGACAAACTCCAAATATTGTTTATTAAATATGTGAATAAAATAAAAAAAAAATTTAAACTGAACAGGTTTAATTTTCACTAGATAGAGATAACTTTATTGGTCGTTTACATTTAATTTGAACTAATGACTTTTTTGTTTTTTAGAGATATCTTTTAATTCTATGTATTAATACAACGTACGTAGTACCTTGTAATTGCTCAGTTTTTATTGAATTAAGCGTTAAGATTTGTTTTTTTCAACACGCTTCTAATCAAATATTCCTAATGCCTTTTTGATTCGCATTAAAATAAAATGAAATATCTCTTGATCGCCTATTCACTATTCACTTCACACGTCCAAAGTCGCACCTGCAATATTACCTTCGTCTACAGCATAACTACAACACGGAGCAGGTTTATTACTTCATTGAATAAAAAACATTCAATTATGGAAATGTAATAATGTATTGTCCAATCCCCTAAACAATTAATTTAGTGATATCACACGCTTCTTAAACACAAAATCTCGAAACTGGTGGCTGTTATAAATGTTATTACATTTTTATATTACTTGTCACGTAAAAATAAAGTATTTTCAGATCGAAATCTGTTGCCAAAGATTTTGTCATATACTTACTTGTCGGATCCGGACTCAGACCTTGCCACAGTGGCCATCCTCAAATCATCCTCATCACACGTCTGCCACATTTGAGGGCGCCGCAGCCGATGAGGATCATCCTGCACCTCTTCACAATCGCTACTCGTGTCGTCTCCCTCCAGAATACCCCACTCTGTTGATTGTATTTGAACCTAGTAACCCCTACCCTTTGTCAGTTGAGAGCTTTCCACGTAGGGAAATTTGGAAGTGAAACGGTGTTTGTGCTTTCGAACGGCGTTATCCAGAGACTATCACCGAGTTCCTCTCTACGAAGATCCTCTCTGCATCTTCTCGCAGAGGTATTCAAGTCAGCTGTTACTTTGAGAAAAATCTTTTTCGATCCCAGTTTTGGGGGAGCCATCCGATGGTGTGTTTGGATGGATTTGTTTGCGTCTCTCGGTGTCCGCTGCAACATTCCTCCTGATGTTGGGTGGAGGTATTTCTATAAAAGTGTAAAGTTATAAATATGTAGTTAAGTAAAGTTACATTGTATACGTACTTTTTCCATCAGCCAGCTATAAGAGTTCGGAATAGGAACAAAATATTAGGAAAAATTATGATAATTCTGAGGTTAAAAATTATTTTTTATCCAGAGAAATGTTTTTTTTTTTTTTTTTTGAAAAAAAATAAATATTTGCGTTCATATGATTTACCCAAATATTTTATTTTGAGCGCAATTTTCAACGAGCTGTAAATAACTCACTATTAGAAAATGGAAATCAAGTTGGGGTGGAGTAGGATTCGAACCACGGACCTTTGGTCCGTGAGTCCGAGACACTAGCCACAGGACCACAACCCGATTGTTTTCAACGTGTTTTTTTTGTGTTTCAATATACATATACAAGTCACAGTAATATACAAATAATTCTGATTTATGCAACTTTTTTCTAACTTAGTTACCTCGGTGTCGTATGCCTCTTAAAGAACATGATTTTACGCTTCTAATGGCATATTTAACCCAAAACTCTAATTTTTAGGGTAAGTGACATTAAATCGCGTTATTCCAAGGTTGTTCAATAATCTTCCATAAACCATTATTAACATGAAAGATCCTTAATTTAACTAAAGAAATATCTTCTAAATACTTTATAGTGTCTGAAATATCTTCTAAATACTTATTAAATAGTAATAAATCAATATGTGTAGGTAGTATAAATAAAATAATGTTTAAAAAAACCTGTCTTAAAAAAAATGTGTCCACCTGAAAAGTCTTTAGATTTAGTATGTAACAAATTGTAATATGTGTTTAAAAAATATAAAATAAACGCTGTTCAGCAGTACTCAAACTTAAACTGCAACTGAAATGTCAGACAAAAAAAAAGCCAGACAATTTTTCTCTGAACGGCGACGTTATACGCTAGACGTAAATTTAAATGTCGCCCGGTCGTTTTCTAAAGCTACAACATTTTTATTCAATGTTACAGAGAGCTCCTCGCACATGCATGTAACTTGTAAGTTGTAAGTTGTAAGTAGTAGCTTAATAGTATAAGTAAGAATACATTAAACCAATAAAAATCTGAAAAGAAGAACAAACAAGAAATCTAAAGAGCCGATACGAGCGGCACCTTTGGTACCAATCGACATTCAGCTTATGATTTCAAAACGATTCGACTTTTTACGATAAAGATAATGTACAATGATCCGGCTTGTCCAAGTCGCGTATCGTTCAATTAGAAGATTAATCCGGCTGTGTTTGTTCGGCTCATCTGCCGGTTAGACGTTAAGCTGGGGCGGCGGAGTGGCGATGGTTTCTTGAATGGCGTTGGTGAATGGGTGCAGTTCTCAGGGTCCGATGGAGGTCGTGACGATTGTAACACGATCAGATATGATTGACTATTTCCGACAGTGGAACTGATGGCGGTGGATCCCGTGTCCAGGGCCCGCTATCGCATCTCACATCATTTCACTCACTCATCACCCTCACCGGTACGCATTTACATAGGTATACATATTTATTTATTATTTATGATTTATTAAGTTAGTTCATAATATCTTAATAACTAATATAACATTTAATAACATTTCATCAACATAAATCAAGCAAATATTTTTTCAAATTGATTTTTTTTTTATTTATTTATTTACAATTTTAAAAAACCCGTTAGGGTTACATTAGAAATTTAATATTGTCTAGTCATTTTATGTCTCGTCTAGTCTAGTTAGTTCAGTCATTATGTGCTTTTTCAGATTGATTTTAAATTTGTCTCAATTAAAAGTTTTCAAGTAGTAAGGTAGGTCGTTGTAGTGTTTAAGTCCATTATGTAGTATTTTTGACTGTCCTGTGTTTGTCTTTGCTTTTTCAATATGATAGTGTTTTTGTTGTCTGGTGTTATATTTATGTATGTCAGCATTTTTGACTAATATTATGTCGTCGCCTTGTATGTTTCCCAGTGTTATTTTGTGCACAATTTTTAAGGTCTCAATTTTAGTCAAGTAGTTTATGTCAAACTGGTAACTGTCAACTTTCAATTCTTTCCATCCTTGTATTTCTTGGTGTAACTCAGTGTACAGTTTTCTCTAATTTTCTTACCTCCTCTTTCACAGTAGTAGCCACTCGATTGTGGAATTATCTACCCACTAATGTTAGAGACGCCCCTTCTTTATTTACATTTAAGTCAAGATTGAAATGTCACTATCTAAATATTTAAATTGTTCCTTTATCCTTCTTATTTCCTTCCCATCCCCTCTCCACTCTTCAAAGTATAGTTTTATGTTTTTTTTAAATATTTTTTTTATTTTGTTAAACTTTGTTTTTAATTTTGGTAAAACATTGTAAGATTCAATATATCCATATATTTATAATTTTCTCAAACTGAACGGTTTGGGTAGGTAGGAAGAAATATGCCCGCCCTTATATGTATAAATATTGTATATGTATATAAAGTGTCAAATAAATAAATAAATAAATACAGTTTTAAATCCTTTAACAATGACTTTTAAAACTCTGTTTTTCTGTATGGCATTGTTGATTATATCTTTTTGTGTGTTTTATTTAAGCTTAATTATTTTATGAATTAAAATTACAACATTAAACTTTGATTGTTGCTCTAGTGTATGAAAGCCATTTTTTTCATTATTTCTACGTTTGCTTAACTGCCTTATTCTGTAGAATTAGAAATTTTTTAATTTCTCCTAAAATAAAAATCTGTATACTCCTATCTCCATAAAAAAGGTATCGATGAACAGAACGACGACAAAACTAACAATTTCATTTCAATTTCGAGAAGAACTTGCTTGGAAAGCTTCCAGCAGGGTGGTTTTAGGTATCAGAGGAATAAATTGTCAAGCCTAATTGTCGGTCATCCAGTTTAAAAACTGTTTGGATGCTTTTTTGAAAAAAGAAGAGCGTAGTAAAACCTGCCTGCCTATAACAAATACAGTAAAACTCCAAGTATCCGGATTGGGGAGTGCCAGGTTTTATTGCTTTTGAAATAATACAGCGAATTGGAATCGCATTAAAAACTTACTTAAACGCGTCCAGCAAAGTTAATTGCACAATTAAATTTAATTTAAAAAGTTCTCCTTTAATTTTATTTCCTGATAACGATCTGGATATTTGGCAATCCTGATGACGAGTTCAGATAAACGGAGTTCTACTGTATTCAATATGTTTCTTTTTAGGGTGATACCGTGTGTGTTGGATTTGTTCCGACGTTTCGGCTACCATTGCAGGAAAAAGGCTACCTTTCCGAAACGTCGGAACAAACCCAACACACACGGTTTTACTCAAAAAAGAAACATATTGATAACAGTGACCGTGAAAACCTTCGCACTTATTCTACTGTATTGATAATTAAGGTATCTCAGGGTGCCTAGAAGAATGACTAGACACTCTAGACAGGTGCCACCGTTTTGTAGCAACAATTCACGGACAGTGTATACTTGTAATGCCGTATTAAACAGACTTCATGAACTTGGCTATAGTTATTCCCACGTATTTGATATATTAAGTGTAGGGTATTGTTTCTATAGAACAAGCCTTTTGAACTTTTCCAAAGTTAGTGAATAGTAATTATATTTATTTATTAATGCATTTCATGATATATACAATTCTTGGTTCACTTTGCCCAGCTGTATGAAACAGTATTTATGATTTCCTTGTTATATTACTTTGAAATATTTTATTATTTCATTTGTTTTTTTACATTTATTCTTGAATTGTTTAAACTTTCTACTGAATATGCTGTATAATTTTTAGGTTATTTTTTTTTTAAATCTTGTAAAATTTTTAGGTTTAGTTTTTTATAAATCTTGGGTAAAAGGAAGTTTGTTTAAAAAAAATATATTAAGCCAAATATATTCATATTATAAATTTTTGTAAAAGGCAGATTTGTTGTTCATGTTAACAAAATAAAATGTCAATCAGTGTAGGAACAGTGAAATATTGTAGTGTAAAAATTTATTTTAAAAATACATCTCACGTCGAAATTGAACCTGGGACTTGTTCTTAACTCATGTGTGGCTATGCGGTAACGGATGTCTACCTCGGGTAAAAAACATTTAATAACTCTCTTATTTTTTTAAATAACCAACTCATATTTTTTGTAATCCTTATATGGACTTTTTTACACAAAAATAAGGAAACATTTTTATAAAAAATGCACGGGCTTTTTCTATAAAAAACAATTTCTTCATTTTGTAAAATAAATTAAAACAAACGAAAGAGATGCCAGTATTATAAGTGGTTTATTAAATTTTATAAGAAAGAGCACGAGAATATAGCATATCAGAAGACCGACAAGGACACTATTCGTTAGGGGCGGAGCTTGAGTGACCGAGAAAACAATACCGAAAGAGCACGATACAGAATTATACCACTTGTGGGACAGAGAACACATCAGTCGCGTGAAGTTTTTTGTAGTATACTGTGCTGACGCTGTATTTAACACACCGTGTTCCCGAAATGTTTCTACAATTTATTCACAATTTATCTGATTTAAATTATTTTTTGACAATTCTTGATGGAATTTCATTGTAATGATGTAATATTTACATACATTTACATATAAGTTATTAATCAAAAATACTTGGTACACTTCCACTCATTTCCACACTTAAGATAATATTTTGATTTCTATAAATCATCCTTACATTGTATAATATTCACCAGTCTGAAGATGTCCATTAGAGGATGAAAGCGCTAATTGGTCAAACAAATAAGTGGAAGTGTACCCAAGGAAGTGTGCAAAGTTATTTCATTTAAAGTGTTCAAAAAATTTGTTCCTAACTAGTTTTAAAAAACGTGTTTACGTTGTCATTTTTGTGTATGTTTAATTATGATTTGATTATATCACGTATTACGTACTATTATTTTATTTCTTACAAGTTTTTTTTGCTATTTTTTTAGGTTTTATTTCAATATTATTCTAAGAATATGTTTTAACAGCGTTTTTATTTATTCTAATAAAATCTAGTATTTATTTGCAATAAAAATTTGATATTCTTTTTTGCATTCAAATAAGAGTTGTATTAGCATAGCATACTTTCTAGTCTCCCGGTTGATCTATTTCCGCTAAATTCAGTCGTAAGTGTAATTCGGAATTCAGTCGACAACCAGACGCGGGCGGCAGCGCTTGATGGCGGGATTTTAAAAGGAATGAACACAATTTCTAACTTTATTTTGCATAAATATGCTTTAATTTTATATTTTTTATGTAACATCTTTAAATAAAGATCATTTTTAACACATACCATTGTAAATAATTTGGTATTTTAGCTTACATTTCAAAATATCTCGACTTATGCTTGTGGTCACATTGTGTTACACCACCGGCTGCAAAGGGATTATTCAGCACAGTCTTTTAAGAGTTAACTACTATATTACGAAGTGGACTTATACCCACTCGATTTTCCTTGTTGGGGTTTTTACCTAAGAGTGGCCAACGAGTCAAAAACACTCATCCAGGATTCAGGTTCATCCAGGATTCAGACAAGAAATATTGATCCGGGTCGTGGTACCGTGGCCAGCATCGCCGACTCTACCACAACTTGATCACCATTTTAAATTATTGATTTTGAATGAAATAACTTGTTAAAAACAGCACCCTTAATTTAAATATTTGGCCAATTCATAAAATCATTTATCATATATAATATGTCTCCGGGCGGATTAAGAGCACAGTCCTGTAAATAAAATTTTTTCTTAGTTTGATAGTACATTAATGAATAAAATAAAAACCACGTAACTTCATAATTGTTAAGTAAATACTCGTAATGCTTTTGTTAGGTTTATTCATCTTTATTGTTACACAATAATGAATTGGTTTTTATTTCATTATGCTAAACTCTCGAGGATATAAGCGAACGAAAAAAACAAAAAAAATGACGGAGGGATTAAGTGGAAGGTAAAGGGTAGACATTATAATATAATAAAGTCAGCTGTTATTGAAATATTTGCTTGTCATTTCCTAGTATAAGTTTCCTTCTAACGTTTCCTGTTGCTCTCATAAATGATCATAGTGTATTCTAATGGCGGTCTCTTTGATCAATCTCTTGTCACTGACAGACGTAAATTCGATTTAAATCTATTTGACAAAATTGAAAGTGATCTTTGAGAAACTACGCCTATAAACATATTTTTTTCACCTTCTTCACAAAACCTATAGATTTTAAAAAATATGTTTATTGTTAAGCTCCTTTGAGGTGATTTTTCACAAAAATAGCGCTTTATAAATCAGCCAAATATTATTATTATATTTATGCAGAATCTCACTGTCTGTCAAATCGTCACGGTTGCAGAACGACGATGCGTGTGATTTTCTTCAACTTTACACGAGTGCACTTAAATCAAAACAAAAAATTAGCAGTTCACAGTGGAGTCGTGGTCCTGACTCTGATGTATAGGAGCGAAGTAAGGACTTGGAAAAACAGGGATGAAAATAGGCTGAATAGTGTCGAAATGTGTGGTAAAACTATGTACGATAGATGCACAAATGTTGAGATCCGTATATTATGTAAGGCTGAGAAAAGCACTATCGACAAAATCAATAAAGGAGCTCTGCGTTGGTTTGGACGTGTAGAGTGAACGGACATCGGAAGAACGGCTTAAATATTTATAATGCGGAAGTTGATAGATGTAGAAACCGAGGAACAAATACTTGAAGACGGACATGTAAAAAGTTGGAATAATCAACGCGCGTGCATGAAAAGATGAATTAATGTAGGATATGGCGATGTGGCGTTCTATCCTTTCTGCCTACAGAAACGGCGTGATAGTTTGTTTGTTTGCTGTATGAACAGTATTCTTCATTTCGCCCGTACACGGGAAAAAGCTGTTAAACGATCATATCCATTGACAGATATAGATACAAGAAGATATTTGGGTTTTGTCAAATATTTAGCATCCAAAAGTGCGGTCCAAGCATTTGTCTTCGGGTTCCGGGTTCGGGAGCCTGAGAAGGGCTGGGAGCAATTTGGCCTGTGAAAGGGAACAGCGAACTGTAATTACCGCACCGCATACTAATCTAATATAGGCCCCTTTGTGGCTAATGGGCCGCCCGGGACCTCTTCTCGCCTCGCTCGGCTCCCCCAGGTAAAATCCCGAGGAATCTGCCCGAGAAATCAATCCCGCGCACCAAAAACAAGAAAGAATTACAAAAAACGTTGAAATGCTTTCGAACGCGGTTGAGAGTTTTCTACTAATTCGTGTAACTGGTTTAGTAATCGCCGGATGAAACCCGAGCAATTTTTGATCTTTAATCCACCAATCTTCCGCTTGATTTAGTACCGTTGGAACCATATCAAAAAGTGCGTCTTTATTTTCCGATTATTCTTCTGTCGGGTGTTTCATTTCTTTGGGTGTGTCTGATTTGTTTGTTCGTCGTTTTGCTGGTGGTTTAATTGGGTTCAGTCTCACGATGTGTATCATTTATGGTATTATATTTGTATTGTTTGTCAATAATTCTGACGGGCGTAGCCATGAATTAACTGCACTCATCTTCTTTTTAACCTCGAATCATGATACGGGTAGTTAGAGTCATGTCTACATATGTACGTCAGGTGCAGAAGACATTGGATTACGATCCAATATTACGAAGGTAAATCGAACCAGTTTTGTTAATTTTATTGATATCAAGTTGGTATAAGCTTATGTTGTTATTAATTTATTAGGTGTGACAGATTCACGTATCTAAAACAGTTTCTAATGGATTAAGTTTATCTACTGACATTTCTTGGTGGAACGGGTTTGAATCGGGTCGTGGTCGCGAGGTAGTATTGTGGACTCACGGACCAAAGGTCCCAGGTTCAAATCCCAATCTACCATAACTCGATTTCCATTTTTACAGCACAAGTTATTTACGACTTTTAGGAAATCGTCTGAAAATTTAAATATTTGAGTAAATAACCAAACTCTAGTATTTATATTTCATTAAAAAAAATATTTAAAAAATGCATTTTAATTATAATAATAAAAATACGTTTATAGTTTTATTCCACTTTTATTTATATTTTTTTTACCAGTTTACCAGACCAGTCAGACAATGTCGGTCACGACGAAACCCGGTCACTGGTAAAAAAATTATAAATAAAAGAGGAATAAAACCGTAAACGTATTTTTATTATTATAATTAAAACAGTTTCATATTCAAATTTATTTCAACAGAGAGGGAAAACATTTTTGAGAAGGGAATATGGGAGTCTAGGCATTTACGGGGCTTATGACCTGTCATTGGCTCGTTTAAGTGGCCGCTTTACACACTGTGTAATATTTACCATTCTGCCCATGTTTGAACATCCACATTTCTTCAACTCTTCCATCTGTTGACTTTTGTGAAGTAAAAGAGCTGAAACCTTTATCACATGGGTGAGATTCATCCGGCTGAACCAAGTCACCTACTAAAGTTTCATTTAAATTTCTAATTTATTTTGATTACATATTATAGTTGGATTTCCAATAAAATTATCTATGTACCTACTTTAAAATGAACAATTTAACAATGTTTTAAGTATGTCCAAATGCTTGTAGACTGGCTGAATTTCCTCCCTAGGGAGTTATTCAGATCTAAATTCGTTGCAACAGAGAGGGAAAACATTTTTGAGAAGGGAATATGGATGTCTTGGTATTTACAGAGCTTATCGCCTGTCATTGGCTGTTTCAAGAGGCCACATTACACACTGTGATGTTCATCATTCTGCCTATGTTAAGACATCCACATCTGTTACCTTTTTTTCGGTTAGGTTGAACGGTTCTGGTTCTCCCGATCGGACTTGTTTCTTTTGGTTTACTATCAAGCTAATGAACTAACATACCCTATAGCCGTCAGAACTGGGAAAATTTGATCGAAGGTGACAGACGAATTGACTGTATATACTTAGGTTTCTCTGATGGCGATAGGGGCATTTAGAGGAGTAAATATACATGCAAAAAGTAAAAAAAACGCGAATCTTTTGTAGACTAAGAATTTATTTCTTAAATTAAAAAGTTAAAAAGTTAAAAAAAAATGTTTTTGCAATGTGCGGAACTGAAAAGAGGCCACAAGAAAGAGTTGAGGATATGTGAATGTTTAAACATAGCCAGAATGGTGAATGTTAAACAGTGTGTAATCTGGCTACTTAAACCAGCAAATGACAGGTCATAAGCCCATATTCCCTTCTCAAAAATGTTTTTCTCTCTGTGGCTACAAATTTGGATCTTAACAATTTAAGTTTGTTAATATTTTTGTAAATCAAGACTAGATTTAGGATAAAATAACCTTAAAGGAGTAATTTAAATAAATATTTTTTTCTTAGATATGGAGAACATTTTAGAAAAGGGATATAGAATTCTAGGCATTTACAGAGCTTACGATCTGTATTGGTTAGTTTAAGCGGCTACTTTAAACTCTATAACATAATCATTCTTTCAGATTTAAAAAAAAAAATTGAATTTATTCGCTTTTTTTACCAAATTTTTGGGACACTTTTCTTTTAGTCGTAAATAACCGTGTTTGAAAATGGGAAACACATTGTAGCAGAGCGGGGTTTGAACCTCGGACCTCCTGATACAGAGTCCACGACATTACCCACGAGACCACAAAAATCGGTTGTAAAAAATGTTATCGTAGACGCGGTAAAAATTAGAGCATTAAATTTGACTACTACTTTAAACGACGTCACAAATTCTTCCGAATCAACTAATGATAATTTTGTATTTAATATCCGACTTTCGGGAAGCCAACTGACCTATCAGCAGAACTCACCCAATAGAACTTGTGACGTCACAGGCTGAGAAAATTACAAATTAAAAAAAAGAATAGCGCTGATAATATGATAAACTAAAATATTTTTTCCATTTTTAGGTTTAGTTTAATAGTCGATTAATAAACAAAAAAATATGAAAAAACCATTGAAATTCCTCATTACTCCGACTGTTAATTTGAGTAAAGTTAGAGATGGAACCTTTGTGAATGCCGGTGAGATTCATATTATTGCATTTTTTCTCCTAAATATTGGGCAATGCCTTTTTTCCACTTAAACCATCCAACGGCAATTTATAATCCTTGTAAGTGGCTAGATTTCATAATTCTCTTATCTTAAATTTTTTCCATCTCTGTTGCAATATGTCACATTAAATTTGTAATCATTTTTTGGTCATGTTTACTGATTGAAATTGTAAAAATCAGAAAGAACATTCTATCAATTATTATTTACTGATTTCTGATCATTATAATGATTGATGATGTTGGTAATGATTATGATATATATTATTATTTTGTTTTTACAATTACAATAAATAACTTCTGGCTACAATAAATAATAATGATAGATTTAAACAAATTTAATTTCAAACCACAAAAATAATTTCACTATTATGTATGTACTCACAAGACGTAAAAATACTAACCTTTAGAAATTAATTATGTAAAGTTTATCTACAGACATTAATTTCATGATAGAAATGCATTTTATTTCACCAATCACTTATACGCACACGAGTTTGCATAGGGCACTGCATTCGTAAACAAAATTCAGAGTTAATTAATGTTTTGTTTGATTTGGTGTTTATTTTGTAGAACTCAATATTTAAACTAATAATAATAATAAATCAAACAATGATTTGAGTCTACTGAAAACTTTATTTTATTTTTACAAATATAAAAACAAACATTTCGTGACAAATGTTTCGCCTTGTTAGGGCATTTTCAAACGAACTTAATTATTTTTTTAAAATATATGTGTATTTTGTACTTAAATTGTTAATATTATGATCCCACAGCAAGCACAGGAGGTCCTTTTTTTGGTGTGGTATTTCGTTTCATTTTTTGTTTCTGTACTTTTGCTTTATTATGTATTTCTTTTTTTAATAAATAAAAAAATAAAAAAAATATTTCATCTCAATCATGCTGTGCTGTGTATCGAACCCGAGATCTCTTGCATGGTGGCCAAACGCTCAGACCACTACACCACGAGGCCGACCACTAACATCTAAACAAAGAAGGTGTTGTTATAAAAATACCAATTTGTTTTAATTAAAATATAATGTTCTTAATGATAAATTAATTTAATTTTAAATTCTCCCGAGTTGTTATTTTGATTTATTCCAAAACAGATAATTTAAAATTATAATAAATGGTGATTATTCATAGATAAATATTACGTGGTATGCACTCTCGAAGAATAGGAAAAAGTCTCTTTATGGGATTAATCATGGCGTAAATCATTATTCTTTTGATAAACACCGCTAAACTTCGTGGACGCGTTAAAACACAAAATATAATTATAAAGCTGAGATGATATTAGGTGTAAAAAACGACGAAAACATATTTAAAACATCTGTCATCACAAAAAACTTGTCTGTTGGTTATAACCATGCAAATAATATGATAAATTAATAAAATGGAATGTGAATCATTATTTTTTAAAAGGCTCTTACGGTACCTACCTAGGTTTGAGGTCTTGAATTAGCATGGAAAACACAGATAGACACCTTTTATAAAAAAATATTGTGCTGCGGATAAATCTTGTTTTGTGGAAGTTTTCGAGTCATGTATGCATAGCCGCATACTCTAATGCTGCTTTTATTTTCTTGCTGGATATTTTTTAGTCATGAGTGTGAGTTTTCCAAGTTTCCAAATTTAAAGCTATAGTTTTAAGCTGTATATTTTTTTTTGGTTAAAAGTACTATTTTCTGCAAAAGTTGTGATGTATTGTAGTTAGAAATTGGTCGGCCTCGTGGTGTAATGGTCGGTGCGTTTGCCTACCATGCAAGAGGTCTCAGGTTTGATTCCCGACATGATTGATATGAAATATTATTTAAAAGGGTATTTTTACACTGGAATATTTCATAGTTCCTGGACTGGTACCTGGAGCGTAGGACTGATCACCTTACCTTCGTGTAACAAAAATGATCAAGATACCCTGCGATTGGTATACCAATGCAGTGCCCTATACACCATTAGGTGCAGAAAGAAAATGATGATGATGTACGAGTAGTTAGCAATAATAAATAAATATAATAAAGACCGCGTTATAAAATAGATATACATATAAAACTTTTATTTTTTTAAAGGATAATCTGTGTCTAGACGGACGAAGAAGTCAGTTTTTTGTTTGAGATTGGACCAGACGGACAGGACGAGTGTTTGTAACTCGACGGCTGCTCTCAGGTTAAAATCCTGAATAAGGGAATCGAGTTAAAATAGATTTTTGGAATACTGGGTTCGATTCTTGGCCCTGCTTAGTAACAAAGCTAAAATAGATAAGCAAAGAGAAACAAAATTATGCATACTGTTACTAGTTAACTAATGTAAACATTTATTTTATTGGTGAATGTAAATATTTCTAAAACTACACACACTTTTTCAAAGAATCAGAACAAACAAATGGTGGCGTTTAAATTGTAAATTCGTCGATAAAAGCATAGTAAGTTCACGTTTAAATTTTATCGGTTTTAGTAAATAAACCGGTAGGTTTTTTAGGGAAGATACTGAACTGATTGATAAGCGAATGTCTATGCCCATGTTTGCAATTTTTATTAAGCAAAACTAACAAGCTAAACTTAGAATTTACTGTTAAATAGTATCTTAAAGATATAACTAATACAGTAAAAGTAGCCATCAAAAATCATCATCAGTAGGAGATAATATAACGTTATGAAATTGTCCAGATGTTTTAATAATACGCACGCTTCCACTTTCTATTATGTCGTATCCTAACTATGGATGTAAAATTACGTAATTTTACCAAAAGTCGCGGTAAAATACCGTAATTTACGGTATTTTACGGTAATTTTCGGTAAGAAACGAATTTGACTTACTTATTTTTATTTTTCAAAGATATTACAAATACGAGTAGCTTTGTTTTAGGACACTTTACATGACTGCAAAAACCAGGTTTAGATCCATCTGATGGTTGTCGAGATTTATTAGAAGTATGGGACGTTCAAGGTCATTCGGTATGTACTTTTTTCACTTTTTTTTATAAAAAGGGTTGTTATGTTCTGAAACTTATCAGGATCGGTGGACATAGGGTCCTTAGTAAAACCTTAAGTTTGTGACCTTGAACGACCACCGCTCATGCCACGATTTTGAAAAAATGGTGCTTAAAATCAGTTTTTTGTGTATAATTACGTCCCTGAAGGTTTTATAGAAAAAAAATATACAAAAGTCTGAGAAAATAAAATTTACTTAAAAATCGTAAAAATTTTTTTTTTTGTAGGATCAATGCTTTCCAGGATACACGTTTGAACATCAAATACATTTTATCAAAATAGCGGAAAAGCGCTATTAGCACTAACTTTTTACTAATTGTTTGATAGTTGACCTACCAAAAGTCATCATTATCATCATCAAAAAAGTACATACCGAATGACCTTGAACGTCCCATACTTCTAATAAATCTCGACAACCACCAGATGGATCTAAACCTGGTTTTTGCAGTCATGTAAAGTGTCCTAAAACAAAGCTACTCGTTTTTCGGGATGAGGCTCGCAACCCATCAGGTCGCTTCTCTCGGGGGGGCGAAAAGAGGAGGAATTCTCAGGAATGTAGAATTGCCACTTGGAATGTAAGAGGACGTATGACTGATAAGATGAATGAACTGTGTGATATAATGAAGAATAAATGTATAGATTTATTGTGTGTCTCTGAGACTTGGAAGAAAGGGAGTGGTTCGATGGAGCACGGTGATACTCTGGTCCTCTGGTCCGGTCTCCCTGAGACGGATAGAGCTTGCCGGGGTGTTGCTGCGTTTCTATCGCCAAGAATGATAGAGGGCATGAATGAATATGAATTTGTAAGTGAGAGACTCATGTTTGTCAGATTTAAGGTCGGACTGACAAGATTGCTTGTTATCATAGGATACGCTCCTGTTAACTCCGACTGTGAATCTGAGAAGGACGAGTTTTGGACGAGTCTAATGAATGTGATGAATGGGAAAAAAGATAACGAAAGGATAGTTTTGGCTGGAGATCTTAATGGTTGGGTGGGAACAAGGAGAGATGGGCTGGAGTCAGCTCTAGGTATGTTTGGGGATGCAAGAGTGAATGACAATGGGAAAAGACTGCTAGAGGTATGCCTGGAATGGAACCTTTTTGTATCGAATACATTTTTCGAGCATAAAGGAATCCATCAATACACATGGGAGAGAGGAAATGAAAGGTCGATTATCGATTATGTCATCATTGACTCTAGATTGAAGCCTGTAACTGTCGACACACGTGTGTACAGAGGGGCCGAGATGGAATCAGACCATTTTTTAGTGGTCTCAAGGGTGATTCTGTTTAAGGGATGGCGATCCCAAACAAACAAAGTGCAGGCTCCTTCTAGAGTCAAAGTTGAAAAACTGCAAAATGCTGACATAAAAGATAATTTTGAAAGATCTGTGAGTCACAGACTGAACGAAAAAGATGTAGAATGTATGGGTATAAATGATATGTGGGAGTGTTTGAAAATAAGTATGTGCGAGGCGGCGAAAGAAGTGTGCGGTGTGACAACGCTAGGGAGAAAGAAAGGTGATGCGTGGTGGGACGACGAAGTCAAAAAACTCGTTAAAGAAAAGAAGGATGCGTGGATAAATTTGCTTGCTGTAAAAAAGAATACAATTGAATATGAATCGGCTAAACGCGTGTATGGTGAAAGTAAGAAAAAGGTTAAGCAGGGTGTATGTGAACGGAAGAAAAAATTGAAGGATGAAGAAGGAATGAAAATGACACACAATTTCCATGAAAACATTAAAGTTTTCTGGAAAGCTGTGAAAAACTCCAGGAGTAGCAGTGAAAGCGGAGGCATGACAGTTGTTAAAGATAAGGATGGAAAAATGGTGACTAGTGAGAGTGGAATAAAAGAGAGATGGAAGGAATACTTTGAGGAAGTTTATGAATCGCACACTGGTAACTCGGGCGGTGCCGATGTATCGACATTATCCGAGGTGTGTTTGAACGCAAATGATGAGGTAAGTCAGATTAGTATGAAAGAAATTATCAGTGTTGTCAAATGTATGCGGAATGGTAAAGCGCAAGGGTATGACTGTATTGCAGCAGAGTTTATTAAGTCGGGTGGCAAATTAATTCTCACATGGCTACATAAACTTTTTAACTTGTGTCTCAAGGAGGAAAGGACTCCACCTGATTGGAGGAGGGCAGTTGTTATGCCGTTATACAAGGGAAAGGGTTCTAAGGTGGAGTGTGGGAATTACAGAGCTATCAGTCTTCTGAGCGCTGTCGGCAAAATGTATGGAAGAATACTGATAGAAAGAGTAAGAAACGTGACCAAAGAGAAAGTATGGGATGTACAGAGTGGATTTATGAATGGTAGAGGATGTATGGATCAAATATTTGCATTACGCAATATGACAGAAAAGTTTTTGGCGAAAAACCAGAAGCTTTTTTGCGCTTTTGTTGATTTGCAAAAAGCATTTGATCGAGTTGATAGGAAAAAATTATGGATGGTTCTATCGGAGTATGGAGTGAGTGACAACCTTGTCCGCGCTATTGCTTCCTTGTACAAAGATAGTGTAGCGTGTGTAAGGGTAAATGGGTCATTAACTTCCTGGTTTGACATCCCTAAAGGAGTCAAACAGGGATGTGTAATGTCACCGTGGTTATTCAACATATACATGGATAAATGTATGAGAGAATTGAAAAGTATGGATGTGGGAGCGAAAATGAGTAATCTTACTGTCAGTTGCCTTCTGTACGCCGATGACGCAGTCCTCCTAGCTGACAGCGAAGAGGAACTGCAATCCTTGGTTACAAAGGTTTACGAAGTGTGCAAGGAGAGTGATTTGCTAATGAATGTGCAAAAGTCGAACGTCATGGTCTTTGAAAGAAATGTAACTATGACTGAATGTAAGATTGTAGTAAATGGAGATAGTTTGAAACAGGTCGAAGAATTTGTATATCTGGGTAGTATGTTTACTAGAGATGGAAATATGGACAAGGATATTGAAAGGAGGGTTAGTGCCGGTAACAGAGTTAATGGTGCCTTAAAGTCTGTCGTAGCAAATAAGTGTCTATCGCAAGAGGCTAAATTAGCAGTTCATAATGGAGTTCTGGTACCAACCCTAATGTATGGAAGCGAAGCATGGAGTTGGAAAAAAAGGGACGAAAGTAGACTGAATGCTGTTGAAATGCGATCCCTCAGGCGAATGTGCGGAAAAACAATGTATGATAGGTGCCCTAATGTCGAAATTAGAGCAGAATGCAAGGCTGAGTTAAGCATTATCGACAAAATTAAAAAAGGTCTTTTGCGATGGTTCGGTCATGTGGAGCGAATGAATGATGAAAGAACGGCTAAAAAGATTTATGATGCGAATGTGTCTGGTTGTAGAAGTCGAGGAAGGCCGAGAAAGACATGGCATGATCAAGTACAACAAATTCTTGAAAGTGGTCATGTGAAAAGTCGGAATAATCGACGTGCGTGCATGAGAAGATGTATGAATGTGAAGGAAGCAAAGGAAGTGTGCCAGGACAGAGTGGTGTGGCGTTCTATCCTCTCTGCCTACCCCTCCGGGGAAATGGCGTGATGGTTAGTTAGTTAGTTAGTTAGTTAAAAAAAATAAAAATTAGTACGTCTAATTCGTTTCTTACCGAAAAATACCGTATTTTACCAAAATCTGGTAAAATTCCCGTAAAATACCGCGGTAATTTTACCGCCTTGCATCTCTAATCCTAACTCAACACAGCTCTCTTGGCTTCAGAGAGTTAGGGATACGTTATTTTTTTTTTGTAATATGTAATTCTAAAGGAATATTTATTTAAGTAAATCAATAAATGAAAGTCAAAAAGAACAAAAAGGAAACTTTCGCGAATAACAAATCTGTAAATATTTTTTGGCGATAATTATTACTTTAAGTTAATACATAGTCATTTACCGACAAACAAAGTAAAATAATTAATAAATAAAATAAAATTTGTTTTACATGCGTTAATCCAAGCCATGTTTTTTCATTTAGAATTTTGATGATTGTTTTAATTTAATATGTGGAAGATTAATCACCCTCCACAAATTGAGTAAGAACGTGTTAGGACTGTTGGGAGTTAGGAGTTAGTGTAATGTAGGCAGTAGGTTGTAGGCAGGTAGTGGTGTGTATGAACTGGGTACTGGTACAGTAAAGTTAATAATGACGACGGAGATGTGCGTGAAATAATATTTTGATGAGATCGATATGAGCGGCGAAGCTCTTATAAGCCAGGCCTTCTTAAACGTTAACAATATGTATTCGTATGATTCGTGAATGAAAAGGTAGGATTTATGAATGCAGTGTTATAATAACCTAAATCTAATTATCATTGAGCTATGTATTAACTATCAATACCAGCACGCTATACACTTGACACTTTTTAAGAACTGACTTATTTGCTACATACAATGCGCGGTCCGTTCATCAAACGCATGGAACCATTGCTTCCCCTAAATTTAGCCAAATATTTTTTGTAAAATACCATGTTTAATAAACCAATTATCAGTCATAATACCTAAGATTTAATAATAACATTTGTAATAATAGTTATATTAAAAATCGCGATAAATTGCGGAGGAGTTTTACTATCGCTTTATAAAAAAATATAAAAGTAACATAACCCCCAAACACATTTGTCAGCGCTGTCATGCGCGTACTAATCGGCGCGTACTTGCTACTGGCTGGGTGAGTATCGATCTCAAGCAAAGAACGATGTTAGATGTAACCAAATAGAAATTCCGTTCCAGCCCCGTACTAAATGCGCAATCCCGCACGCAGGCCCAAACTAAAATTCTTTCCAGGCTGTGGAACAAATCGAAACATACCGATAAATAATTTTTCGTACATTTTGGTATTTTGGCACTGAACATAATGTTATAACTTTTTTTTTTGTGATGGAGTAGGAATACTCAATAAAATGTAGAATTCAATTCAAGCATGTCATTAATAATGTTTATTTGCCATAAGGAAATAGTTTTTAATCTATTATTTACATTGATTATTCAGGTTCAAATAATGACCACGTTGAAAAGTCATGTTTTTTAACAAGATAATATCCATTTTGGTTTCACTACATTTTAGTACAAAAGAATAAGGCTACAAAATACTTGGCTGTTATTTATTACAGTAGGTAGTATCTAATGAAGTTGGTTGATTTGTTATTACAGTTTATTGCTATACATGTAAAATTACTGTTATTATTTCTGATCATATGTATGTACTCGGATTGAAGTATTTAATTTTTCTTTCATTTCTTAAGGACAGTGTATACTATTTACCAATTACCTATACATAAATTGCTTCCCTAAACAAAAACTCTACCGCACGCCCTGCTACATACAAACATAAACGGTGAGAACACAAAAATTAAAAATGTGATTTTTCTCAAGCCTGGGTGCTCTGTGATGTAATTCACCACTGGAATTAGGCCTCCTGGCCTGTTGTGGTGAAAAAAAATGTAAAATGTAAAAATATTTTTTCCATTTAAATTTTAAATAAAATTATGTTTTTTTTAAATCTTATTTCAACTGGTATTTCTTCAAATAAATGTACACATTCTACAGCTCAGTGCATCAACAAGTTCTGAGAAGTTCTTTTTAGTTAACTCATTTGAGGAATATCTATTTATTATTTTGTAAATTTAATTTTAAATTAAAATGTGTTTTATTTTTACGGGTGATTGTTGCAGTTAACATTTTTTCTATTTCTGTAAATTAAAATACATAATATTATTTAATTTTCTCTTCTTACTGTTGATATCTTAATCACATTTATATATAATATATGAAGTTGTACAAAGTAAAAGGATTGAGATTGAGTAATTTCGCGAGCCTTAAGTTGGGAATCTGCGGAGAGGGTATAAATCACCTCTATCTTGTCCGATCTTCCTCTTGTGTTAGAGATTAAAAGGAAGAGCGAGCGGTCCTCTTTGTTTCTCTCAATAAACCTCATCTTTAACACTTCCATTTGAGAGTTAGGAGCCATTAATAACCCGGAGTTTGTATGGAGCCGCTGATGAATGGACCTTCCTGGGGCTACTCCGTGTCACATCTCTCAGGTATGATTTATGTCGTGTTCCACCTTAGTCTCACATTGGACCAAACTCCAGTCCAGGGTGCTGTGACTCTTCGGCGTAATATGACAAGAGTTTATAATATTTAGTTACCAACTTCTGATGATACCTGATTCACCACTATCGTATATTGAATAAATTATTAGGAAGTCATTCAAGTAATTAAAATTCATCCATTTAAACTAAGTACACACAACATATTATTTTTTTAATAAATGTGTACCAAGTTTCATTATTATTCACTAACGGTGAATATTTTATTTTTTTACTTTGTAAAACTTTTTAACATATCCTTTTTAATTAATTTCACAATTTTTTTCTGTATATTCTGTTTATTATTTAGTATATTAGCATGTTTTTTATTTTTTGTAAATGCCTTTTGGGCGTTAATGAACAAAATAAATAAATAAATAGGGCACTGTATTGGTAGACCAATCGCAGCGTTTCTTGATACTTTTTGTTACGTGAAGGTAAGATGATCAATTCGTTTTGGATGAAGAATACAGTTCTGTGTTTGAAGTAGAACCAGTGTAGTGATCTGTTTTCGTACAAATAATGATTACATGAATTTGAACTTACCAGAAGTTTTATTATAAGGTTGCGTATATTAAAAATAAGATTCACTAATATATTTTGTGAAGTTTTACTTGATAAAAATAATAAAAGAAAGATATACACAATACTTAACTTAATCTAACCGTTTTAAATTAATGTGAATTGAATTTCCATTTACGATGAATGCCGTTATCTGTGTCGTTTCTGTCGACCGATACCAATGCTGATTGGAAAGAGTCTGGTTTGCGTTTCCGTTTCGCCGCGCTTGGTGCCTTGTTAGGTTGGTATATGTGGACCTGAGATTTAATATTGCCAGTGTCCATACCAGAACTGTAGTCGAATGTTTTCTACTCAGGTAAAAATCGCGAAAAAGGAAATTGTGTGGATTTAAGTCCGTCTCGTAGCGAAGCGGTTGGCCCATTTACGTTCCACTTGTTCGATTCTTCAAAGCACCAAGTTTTATCTGCCGTTTTCGAACGTACGCTGTAAAAATATGATGTTTAAATAATTATCAAAAACAAAAAAGGTACCGATACAGAAAATTTCATTCCGATGAAATTTCGAAAAGAAAAAAGAAGTTTTGGGGTGCGGAAAACGGGATAACGAAATCTCGATTTTTAAAATTTTAGTGAGGCATAATCAGTGCAACGTGCAGTTGTTTTTTTCGAAAAATATCGGGCAAGAGAGTGACAGAAGAACTATGTACAAATTTACTATTCATCAAATTTCTCTGTCTCGCATTTCCTCTTTTCGGTTTGTGTTTTATATTATAAAATGTTGAATTTTCTCGTTGGCCCTGCCGGGAATAGAGCTCCGAGCATCTCTCGAGCCGTACAGTGAGTACTAAAAGTAGACCTGTTATTACGCGTTGCCGAGTCATATTTCATGGGAAAATAAAGTGGCAGAAGTGGCGAGCCGAATCGATACTACCAATAATAAAAGTGATTGGTAATTAATAATGAGGAGAGGAGATATCGTTATTAATTTCTCGCTTCTTCCACGTGATTTTATTGGTACAACCTTCTACTACTACCGATACAAACATGTAAATAAAATATAAGCAGCACACAACACGCACATCGGTCAATTGTATACACTACTGCACCAGTGCGGTACTTTCAGTTCTAAAACAAATAAACAAACATATTAAGTATTAACAAACAATGACATAAACAAAGACCTCACTAAGTTGACTAAATGGACAAACATAAACTTGCTTACACTTTATAAAAAAATAGCAATATTACCTATTTTGAATCTAGAAAAAAAGTCATAAAGTAGATGCTCACATAAATAATGAACGACAAATTAAAATTGAACATGTTAAATACTTAGGACTAACAATAGACAAACAATTGACATGGACAATTCATAACAACAATGTAATTGGTAAAGTGGCGACACTATCGAGTCTTTTTTTAAAAATCAAAAACTCTGTTCCAAAAACAGAAAAAAATCTAATGTACGAAGCCTATGTAAAAACTAAAATATGTTATCTGCAACTACTATGGGGAACAGAAAGTCAAAATGGTATAAACAGACTACAAAAACAGCAAAATAAAACATTAAAGTTAGTATATGACCTACCCTATCTAACAGCAATTAAATAACTTTTTAAACAGACTAAGCAATTAAATGTAACTGAACTCTTTAAACTAGAATCATTAAAATTTATTCATAAATTGGCCACTGATGTAGACGAAGTACTGAAACTTGAAAAAAAAGCAGTAAACACGGACACAATGAATATCAGAATAATATCTTATACAACCTTCTAAACCGAGCCAAGGACAGTCGAGACTAAAAAAATATTATCATTAACTACTGAATGTGAATTTTCAAAGTAAAAATATTTTGTTAATTGTATGTAATTCGTAAGGGTTTATCAATGAAATAAAAAAATAATAATAACGACATTTAACGGTATTATAAGCCAATTTAGAAATCTCCATTGAAGGAGTTACTGAGATATTTTAATATAGAAAAACTTTGAAAAAATAATTGTGAGATTTCCAATTATGCTTTACCAACTCAATGGAGAATGCTTAGTTTGCGGTGTCAAGTAGTATACTTGAAATCTATTTTCGCAAGATTTAGAGACGGGTTTGAACTACGCTATGTTGCAGGTAGGTAGGTTTTTATGTATGGTTTATTTTGGCATCAATAACTTATTTTCCGTTTTTGGTGGAGATTTCTGTTTGCTTCTGATACTCTCATATCTTTTTTGTTCATTTTACGATATACATATATTTATATACCTTATTTATTGAAAAAATTGTTAACAAAATAAGTACAATATTACTAGTGTGTAATACAAACATAATTAATAAAAAAGTTTCTACCTCTTTAATAGAGAGAAAACTCATGTTTAGAGAGGGAGAGGGTTAGTTCGTTTTACAATCCTTTTCTTGTAAATAATTTATACATTGTATTTAATTTATACTTCATTTTAATTATCTTAAACCGATTTCTTAAAATTAGATATTTTATTCTAAAAGATACACAATTTTCTACGGTATAGATTTCAGGATAGCTTGGGTCTCATGTGTTTTTTTATTAAGATTGAAATGTTTTCATATTTTATTTTTTTATTTTATTTTATTTTGTTCATTAACGCCCAAAAGGCATTTACAAAAAATAAAAAAAATGCTAACATATTAAATATTACAGAATATACAGAAAAAATATGTGAAATCAGTTAGAAAGGATATAATAAAAAGTTTTACAAAGTAAAAAAAAAAAAACAATAATAACAAAGGTATGCAAGAATAAACAAAAAATGCAAAGAAATAAATTCTGTAAAGCAAACTCAGTAAATAAAGTGTTACGGTAAGCAAGAAAGACAAATTTAAATTAAATTAATAAACAAGCGAGCATATATTATCGCGAAAAAAGAGGAAATAAAAATTACTATTGATTTAAAGATTTCTGGAAGATTCTTTTTTTTTAAATTCCCATTTGAATAATTATTTAAAGCTGCAGTTGTGTTGCATCTATAATACTTTATACATTCTTTTGGAAATCTAGGATTTCGAGACTTTTGTAAATTGGTGTTTTTTTTGTCTTTGAAAGTTTGTATGATGTCTGGTTTTTTTAATATGTCATGAATTGAGGGTACATCTAGTTCTTTAAAAAATAATTTTGAAGGGTAAGTTCTGGGTTTTTTCAATATACCTAATTTTAGCGATATGAGAAAATATTCCTTGCGTATGCCTGCACCAATGGTATTTACAGTACACTTACGACTACTTAAAACATAAATTAATAAATTTATACTTATTAAACCACAGTTTTAATAAAGGAAGTATGAGTATTTGTGTCATATTTTTAGTGGCGCAAATAGAAAAAGATAGTCTCAGTGATATAAGTAGACTCATTTCTATAATTCATAAAATGGTATAATATAAGTGGACATTAACATTAATATTCTAAAGATATATAATTGCCTTATATCCAAGATCCCGAATTTCTCAAACTTGACGCTGGGGTACCTAAAGGGGTTTTAAAAAAATATTTTAGCGATTGATTTTTGAGCAGATTCGAGAGGTTATAATATTGAGTAATTAGGGCCTCCCCATCGTTTTATGACATATGTTATAATTAAGTTACATTAAATATAATATACCTGTTTGAGTTTAATTAGGAATAAGATGTAACGTATCGACTCGAAAATCAAGGAAAGTTTTAAAATGTTTGTGTTAAATATATTTTATTTGTTCGGCCCATTTGAAATATTTATCAGTGATTATTCCTAAATATTTTATATAGTGTTCTGATTCAAGTATTTTGAGCATATTTTAATGAAATGTTTTGTTCAGGCCGCCCACTGTGGTTCTGCTAAATGTCATATATTTTGTTTTGTCAATATTTAAGGTTAAGAGATTGTAATTCAGTCACATTTTTATTAAATTGATACCGTTTTGAGCCGCGAATAAATTTTATCATTTTTGACACCTGTAAAAATTATAGCAGTGTCAATTGCAAATGCAATTAAGTTACAATTTTGTATGTGTGTCAGGCATAGATCATTCATATATAAAATGAACAAAATTGGTCCCAAAAACTACCTTGCGGTACACCAAAAACAATGTATTTTTCTTCGCTAGGAATATTATATATTTTAACCTGTTGTGTTCTACCACATAAATAGCCTTTAAACCAATCCAGTAGGTTTATTACCTATTAAACTCATGTTTGGTATACGTTTTATCATGATTTTATGTGATATCATGTCGAAATGTATATTCTTATGTATTGTATAAAAACAATGTATTCTTCTTTATTATTTTATAACAAATTAGTCAAATAAAATAATAAATGTAAAGTAAAAGCAAGCACATTTATTGTAGGGTAGATCGAATTCCATATTGTTTTACTTTTGGAAAAAAATGGACACAACTTATGCTAACATCTAATGCAATAATTATTTGGTAAAATTACTAAATATGTACATATTTTTGTCAGTTTTTCTATCGTAAAATCCCCATATTCATAACTCGTTTTATATACAAGGCAAGGCGATTTATATTATATTGATTCCACAGCTCGGCTACTCCGCGTTCTTTTAAAAGCGCACCTATATTTCACGCCTGGCTGTGTGAATAGATAGACAAAAATGTTTTTACAACGCAAGACCTGTACATTTAAAAACCACACTCCATTAATTCGATGTTTACAAAATATACGAAACCGCCAATTTGGGCGATCTAATCACACTGGCAAAGTTACCGCCGTATTACAATGTACTGGTAGTAGTGAGCATTAGATTCCTAATATGTAATGCAATCTCGGCCGATTTACACTGATTCCAAACATCAGAGGACAATAGATAATTAATAAAAGGATGGGATAGGACATAGGACCACTATTCGCCATTGCGAACCCCATGGTGGTTGCTATAAATACCGATTGTCCACGACACTTTTTTTTATTCGACAGTACTTCATGGATTCTTAGTCTGTGAAATACTGTGAAGTGAAAAAAATTTTTTTTTGTACTTAGAGGAATATTTATTTATTATATTTATAATTTTGAATTCCCGCGAAAACGGTTCATTGCATAGCCCACGCCCCTAATACGTCACGATTTCGTCCAATTTTTAACTTCGTTTGTGACCGTTTAAATTTAAATATAATATCGTCACGAATGTTGACGTCACAATTGGGAAATATCGCACACTACAAATACCGATATAAATTTCTGAAATGAATTTAGAATGATTGATTCTATTTTCAAAATTAATACGGATATTGTTAAGAAATGTTTTTATACATAAATGTAAAATAGAAATGTAATAAAAATACGTCGCTAGAAAAACGTAACATATTTGGCCTTGGCAGTTGTGACGTCAACATTCGTGATAATGTTCAATGCAAATTTGAATGAGCAGGAAAAAGTAGGCGTGGCTAATGGAATGATCGTTTTTGCGGGAATTAAAAATTACAATATTTATAAATATTTTTTACGCTACTAATAATTAGCAAAAAATTTTTTAAAATGTTTGTAAAAAAATTGTATTTCCCTATTATGTCGCATTATTGTAAATACATTTAAAATAAATATATATTTTCAAAATCCATATTGATTTTGAAAATACAATTAATTTTTCCAAATCCATTTCAAATGATTTTATCGATTTTCGTAGTATGTTATATTCCCTTATTCCTAAGGATGTAGGTAGGACCGGGATAATATTAAGTCTTATTTATTTATATACGGCATTTCTGCCATTTACATATATGTAGTATATAGTGTTTAAAAATAAAAAATAAAAAAATCAAGTATGATATATTAATATACTCGCACTGTACACTTTATAAATTACTTGAAATACAATAATAATAATAATAATTAGTATAAAAATGTTAATTTAGTAGTTACCTACTTAACAAAGTGAATTTGGAAGACTAGGCATTTACACTATATACAGGGCATATCCAAATTATCATTGCCTGGTTTTAGTGGCCACTTTACACACTGTATAACATTTTACATTCTATCCATGTTTTAACATTCATATTCCATACTCACCTTGAAAAAATATTTTCCTTCTCTGTTGCTATAAATTTAGATTAATTGAATAACTCCCTAAGGGGTAAAATCCACCATGCTACAAACATTTAGAAAAATGTACTCAAAATATGGGTAAAAAAAATGAGACACAAAATAGCTAGAATAAAACGAAATATGGTTGCCAGCGTGGTGCGGGGGTTAGGATTCACGCAAGTAAGGTTCCGGGTTCGATTCCCGTGAGAACACAAAAATTATATCCGATTTATCTCTGGTCTAGGAGGTCTCTGCTGTAATTAGGCCTCCTGGCCTGTTGTGGTGCAAAAACACAAAAAAACTAAAACAAAAATCAAACAGCAAAATCGTCATAATCATCATCATTCCCTTTCAGCACCTAATGGTGCATAGGGCACTGAATTGGTACACCAATCGAAGCGTATCTTGATATTTTTTGTAACATGAAGGTAAGATGATCAGTCTTACGCTTCAGGCATCAGTCCACGGACGATGAAATATTCTATTGCGAAAACACCCTTTTAAATAAATATTTCATATCAATCATGTCAGGAATCGAACCCGAGACCTCTTGCATGGTAAGCAAACGGGCTGACCTTTATACAACGAGGCCGAAACTGCAAAAACATGGATATAAACAACGACAAACGTATAATAAGAAAAATATAACAAAAATTTGCAAGAATTATTTTTTTCTCTTTTATTTATGAATCATCTACAACATAGATAGATAATAATTTATAGAATGGAAAATAGAAGTTTAGGCATTTACAGACTCTTTCGTTGACCGGTTTAAGTGCCCACATTACACACTGTGTAAAATTTACCATTCTGCCTATGTAGTAGGTTTTTCATTAAAAAAACGCGCTTTTAAAAGAATATGTTCTAAACACAAACAAGGTTATTTTATCACGAATTCAAAACACAAGGCACAATCAACCAAAAAAACTCGTTCTACTAAAAAAAAAAAATTCTCTATTTCTGCATTTATTATGGACCGGTGATTTTACTGATGTAGATCGATATCTTTGGTATTAATCCGACCATTTCAAATTATGCATAGTATCGAAAACATATTTCAAAAGAGGCGCCAATCTACATTCGATAAAATATTCTGACGTTCAATTGGATCCAGTTCTATAATTAAAAAATGAGGTCGTCGTTTGCAAATCATCGATCATTATTCATTTCCCTATTTGCACGAAGTGGTGCATGCGGCACTACATTTATTTTTTTCATTCTTTTCTCTCTTTTTTTTTATTTTAAATTAAATTAACGTAGTTATGCAGAAAGAAGCCAGTCCACAACTTAAAAATATGATATATTGGTGTTATCGGGTACAGTAAGGGACATTTTTTCTGCTAAGAACAGCCAGGCCGCTTTTATACAAAATAAACTGTAATAATCACCTTCTGAAAATAGTGTTAATCACAAAAACGGCACTTCTCAATTTTCCAGAAAACACCCACAGCTCTAGAAAAATCTTACGGTTAAAAGCTGATTGGCAGATTAATGCCTCCAGAAATCCTGTTCTCTTTAATAAATTAAAGTGTATAAACACATTTGTATTTTAATATCTTCTTCTTCTTCTAGTGCCTTGCCGGGTCCCCCCGACGCTGGCGATCATCACGGCGAAAGCATATTTATTTATTTATTTATTGTGGATAACTTATATAGCGCCATTTTCGTAATAAAATACCTCAAGGGCGCTTTACATTATGATTCTATTGTTAAGTTAATTTAATTGAAGCTTTTAAATTTGTAATTTAATTAAAATAATTTATTTTGTTGTCACGTGCTACGGATTTATTCAAATGATTTAGAGAACAAGTGGGTTTTAAGTTTTTTCCGAAACATATGTATCTGTCCTACGCTAATTTTACATTCCGCATCCAGGACGACTGCTTATTGATGTACTCGCCGTAGTAATTCCTGGGAAAAGATGACCAGAGTGGTTTCCCATTGCCTTCTCTGGTAGATTTTCTGTCGGGGTTACCTTCCCTTAGCTGGTTGGTTTTAGTTTTGAGGCTACAAAA
Source organism: Micrasema longulum (assembly GCF_059751315.1). Classification (NCBI taxonomy): domain Eukaryota; kingdom Metazoa; phylum Arthropoda; class Insecta; order Trichoptera; family Brachycentridae; genus Micrasema; species Micrasema longulum. The sequence continues at coordinate 192,630 of NW_028278623.1, forward strand.
ACTCGCCTTTCATCCTCTTCCATCTATTTTAATATCATAAATACATTATTTTAGAAACACGTGCAAAAAAAACTCGGCGTATCATGTTGGATATAAGCTTTTTCTATAAAATCTTTATAAAACCAAATTGATAGCCCAGAAATTGTTAGAAAAATTTCATATCGAGTCCCTGTCCGTAGAACTGTCATTCTGCAATCTTCGACATTACGAGCTCGCAGACTTATATGAAGAATAGCACTCTTCGAAGAATATAGACTACCTATAATGACAGCTTTCGTGAAATCGACATATTACACTATAAATACTATAGTTTTATCAGATCTGTTGGAGCAGTGATCGCCACACTGTAGCTCGCCGAGGCCTTGTCGGTGCCTCGCGTTGATTAAATTTGCCTGGTAAATTTTATTATTGAACTCCGAAAATAAAACAATAAAATGCTAAATTTTAACGAAATGCTTAAAAGGTTGCTGTCAACGTTTTCCACTATGAAGGTTGTTAAGAGTGAATATAGAAACAGACTCACAGATTTACATCTTGATAATTGCATTCGGATGGGAGTGACAAGGTACTCACCGAGAATTGAAAAAAATGTAGAGGAAAGTGAATACCATTTTTTTCACTAATTATTTTTACTCTTTATTTTTTCTTTTATTTTAACTGATACATTCAATTTTGAATGAGGTATCATTCAACCATCAACATTAGATCTGGCAAAAATGCATATTTTAGATTGTGTTTTAGCCAGACTTGAAAAATCACCAAAATTCATTTAACACAAAATTAAATTATTTTTGAAGTGTATAACAAATGAATTAAGTGATTTTTTACAATTAAGTACTCCAATAAAAATATAAAATAATATGTTCAATACATGAACTTTTATATTATTTATCATTTATTGAAGTAAAAAACATTCTAACTGTTTTGTAGATTTGATTAATCACTCTTTTGAAAGTGCTGCTGTCTCAGTTTCATCTTTCTATGGCTAGATGCTTTCTGAATAACTACTTCAAATGTAAATCAAATATTTGTGTTTGCTGTTTATTAATATTGATGTGCGATACATTTAAAAAAATATATATGTGTATGGTTTTATCTAGAAAATGGGTAACAAGCTGTAAATAAATAAATAAATTAGTACCTTTTCTAATTGGAACGAGTGTAGGTCATTTTGGTTTCAATGATGATAACGTGATTTGTCTTACGCTTCAAGCTCCAGTCCAGAGACTGTGAAATATTGCATAGTTAAACCACATTCTAAAATGATTTTCCTGTCCACCCAGCTAGGAATCGAACCTAGAACGTCAAGAATGGTAGGCCAACATACCGACTACTACACTACTAGGTAAAATTATCTTTACTAGATATCCTTTTTAAGGATTTTCGCCTGAGAGTAGCAATTGAGCCAAAAATACTCGTCCAGGGTTTCACACAGAACTGTATTCTTCATCGGTTCAGACACAGAATATCTAGTACTAGATAATATTTTGAGTTTGTTCAAATGTTTGCTAACATGGACTGGATTTCACCCCCCTAGGGTGGTTATCAAGATTAACATATTACAAAAATCAAAAAATAGTTGATGTTTAAATATGGGCAAAATGGTGATTGTTACGCAGTGTTTGATATAGTCACTTAAACCAGCCAGTTTTAAATCATAAGCCCTGTAAATGTCTAGAATTCAATAATTTATTTTCAAATATACTCTCCATATCTGTTGGACAGTAAACAAAATACTATACAATGGACGACAACTTGAAAAATTACATTGTAGAGAAATTAAAAATCAACCTTAGAAAGCACAAATGAGTATGAGTACTAAAAATACTCACCAGGGATGGTATTGTGAATCTTCTAGCGGGGGTAGAGAAGAAATAAATTTGAGAATTTTCATTTTTTCCATACGACTAAAAACGAATACCGTTTGGTGAATTCAAACTAATAAAGAGTTTTGGGTAATGCTTAAGTTCACAATAATGTTATAAATGAAAATCGACCTGTTGGTTTCACGTGTTCGTATTTATCATCAGTGTAGCCATAATTGATGTACCATTGTAACTGGAACAAGTGGCGTTTAATGTTCCGATCCCCCGTTGCGAAATAATCATGTGCTTTTCCTTGATCAGCACAGCACAAACTATGGCTTGCATGCACCAATGTCCCGATTGTGTCGCATTGTAAACTCGAGACAAGATCTGGACTTTTTTGGTGTAAGTCTTTATAGACTTAAACAATAACTTAGATAGTAACTGTCTTTTCTTGTCTTGTCTTGTCTTAAGGTGGTTATTATTATATATTTTTTTGAACTAGCTTTAATTTTCTTCAGTTATATTTTATTTTAATTGTATCTGTCTATATTATAAAGAGTGTCGGCCTAGTAGTGTAGTGGTCAGTGCGTTTGCCTGCCATCCAAGAGGTCTCGTGTTAATATTAAACATTTATTTAATACGGTGTTTTTACGCTTGAATATTTCATAATCCCTGTACTGGCTCCAGAAGCGTAAGGCTGATGATCTCACCTTCATGTAAGAAAAAAGATCAAGATACGCTGTGATTGGCGTACCAATGCAGTGCCCTATGCTCCATTCGGTGCGGAAAAGGAATGAAGATGAAGATGGTATTGAAAAAAAATGTGTTTACCATTGTACAATGGATTTAATAAATCCGTAAATAAATGAATAAATATCAAGCAAAGAAACATCCATAAAATATCTTCTCTCTGTCCCCGCGAGATGATTCATAATAGCACTCTAGACGAGACTTAACATGTCTTAACCCTATAATATTCCTCGAACGGGTATTTAAAACTCAACAAAATATAAACATTCCGTCACGTAAACGAATTGTTAAAAAAATGTAATCGTACATTTTTTTAACAATTCGTTTTATTTCATCATTTAAAAAAAATGCAGATAAAAATCATGAGCTGACAACGTCTTCACAACCGTTTTATTTGTATAAAAACATCTTTATGCAGGCATTTAATGACACCCAATAATTTATATGAAAATCTGATTCGTTACACGCAAAAATGTCATCCATTGTTCAATTTTAGCGTCGAATACCATCGATTGATGTTATCTGTATACGTTTTATTATTCAAGTAGAAGGGCAATCAGACAGTGGCGAATGGTGATATTATTTACAGGTAAGCTATAAAAAAAAACATATATTTGTACCGACATAGGAGGTACATAATATAATGTAAGTAATATATACTATAAATTGATATTTTTCTTTGGTTCTGTGCGATACAACAACGCTCATCCGTGAAATCAACTCAAACGATGTAACTTCGTTATATATTATATTATATAGATATATTATCCATTACTTTAAAATATAATTCATTAAAAATTAAATAATAAATACCACAATGAATTCAATCGATATTAGGTATTCAATTAAAATGTCAACTGGTCAAATTGTTCTAGTAATTAATAGTGCTAAAAATGGCCGCGTGGAGCGCTATATGTCCTGCAATATGACGCATGAAAGTAATTATGGTCTTCTGTGAAAAGTACCATCTCAAAGAAAAATAGTCCTTAAGAAAAAATGTTTGAAATACTGTTTTCCAAATCCAGAATCTTTAAATAATTTGTGTAATCTGCAAGTTTAATCTAGGAGTAAAAACCTGCACTGGGGTTAAGACATTAAAAATATAGTATACTTATTTGTATGAAAAAATAAGCTGGAATAATCGGCTAGTTTCTTAGCTCACCGCAGGCGCTGGGCACGCTTTATTTGAAAAAAAATTATATTAGGATAAAAATACAAGCGGTGGAAATGATTTAAAATAAATGGTAATTATTTATTCGTTTTTCTGTAAATAAAGTTACAATAAAACATTATTATGGTTAGTCAAATATAATGGTAAGCTGCGCATAATCGCTTCTATACACGGTTCGCCCCTGCAATCAGAAGGTGTCAGAATCATCGTTGTATTTTATACGAATAACTTTTCATTTTTTATTCATTCCAAACAGCCATTTCAACCCCAGCAGTTGTAAAATCCTGTCGGTTAGTTTAACAATCGTCAAGGATGCCACTAGGCATAAACATGCCACACCACTAATGAGAAAACAGAGTTGTAATAGTAATAATACGATATTAATAACGGGTATTAGCTCTGAAATAAGATTCACAAAGGTTTGATGACGAGTTTGATTAAGGTATCGGAAGAAGAAAGATGAAATTATAAGTCGGGTCTCCGAATGTGTTAAGATAAGACGAACAGGCTGTTATTTTGATCTCGAGACATCTGCGATATGTTACGATTTCCACGCCCTTCCGACGCGTCATAATTCGTATTAATAAAGGAGTAAGATAAATAAATTACCCAGTCAGCTAGACTTGAAAGGTTTTCACGGCTCGACATGAAAATAAATATTTTTTCTCGTAATAACACTGCTTTATCAATTCGGCGGGCGAGTTTTTGTGAACAGTTCGGGCCGTAAAGAGGTGCCGCTGCCCGCTAGCCGCTACATATGCTGCCTGACACCTATCATTTTATAACTGAGCTTATTTCTCTTTCTCTCGGTACTCAAACTGTGGGGTGCAATTATTATACTAACAAGCCGCGTAAACAAACACAACTCTCGATCCTTATTTTCGGTTGGCTGCGCAACTTTTAGATTATCATTATAACTTCTACTCTTCTTAATGTTGGCCTTGTGGTCTGTTTTTCAAGAGGGAGTCGATCCATCTCTCCGGTGGTCTGCCAGGGAGTCGTCTGCATTGAGTTGGCCGTGCGATGCAATGTGAGGAAGTCTGTATGGCTCCATTCTCCTCACATATCATACCAATGTCTTTTTCGTCGCCTTCTCGCATATTTCCCTTATATTTGAGTTCCTTATTCTGTCTCGAAGACTCTTGCTATTGCTTCTGACAGCTTTTGTCTCTGACACTCTAAGCGCGATTCTTATAACTATGGTTAAAATTGTGGTGTATTTGTGATACTTGCTACATGAAAGTAAAATGTCACTTCACCAGAGCATGGAACAAGGAAATCATTTATTTTATTACGGACTTAGTCAATTAAAAAAATAGCAAACACATATCCTTATAATAAATACAGGCACAATTGAAATAAAATACAAATAAAGAAAAATAAAGCTAGGACAAATAAAATAACAATCTTCTACCTGCACACGATGTTCCAATATCCTTATTGTATAAATCTGTGAATATTAAAGTTTTCTTATGTTCTAAGCTGATTTTCAGCATGCGCCTCTATCTACAACAACAACCACAAACCATCACGCTGTTTCCCCGTAGCGTAACGAAAGGCAGAGAGAATAGAACGCCACATCACCCTATCTTTGCATACAGATCTCGTCTCCTCTACATTCATACATCTTCTCATGCATGCGCGCCGATTGTTCCGACTTTTGACATGCCCATCTTAAAGTATTTTTTAGATTTGCATGAGCCATGTCTTTCACGGTCTTCCTCTATTTCTGCATCCATCAACATTTGCATTGTAAACCTTTTTAGCCGTTCTTTCGCCGTCCATTCGCTCTTCATGTCCAAACCAGCGCCATAGTCTAACTGAATATAAAAATAAATTGGAGTGTATAATACTCGGTTCACTAGTGTGAATCGACTACTACACAAAAAATGTATTAGCAAATATGGGAAAAGAACATTAGACTATACTAAAGCAAAAATTTTCATTTAAAAATAGATACACATAAAAATTTATCAGTTCCAAAAGAGAGACGTATGCTGAAGATCTGGCTTTTAGAACAAGATTATCTATATTGAGTGTTTTATTCCTTTTTTTATTGTTCCATGTTTTCAATGTATGTACCGATATATTTTTTTAAATCTATAACATTTTTTACATGTTATAGATTGAAGAGATAATAATAAGTATATGAGTACATAAGATCTTAGTTATAAACACCTACTGACGAACTGCAGTCATGAAGTTCAGTAGGACTTGATAAATTACAGGTTTTGTTGTATTTTTTATTTTTTTATTTATTGGGGATATCAACAGTAAAATATGTAACAAAAATACAACAAATAAAATAAACAGAGAATAAAACCAATGACAGATATCCACAGAAATACATTAAATACACGTACAATACATACTAGTGTGTTTGTGTGAGTGTAAGTGAGTGAGAGGGTGGGTGAGTGGGTGTTATATTGGAATGAGAGTGGACATGTGTGTAAATATTGCACAAGTGTCAAGTGTCGAAAATACAAATATATTAAAAATATTATGAATTAGAGATAAAATATAATAAAATAAGATAAGATAAAATAAGACTTTATTATTGAAACTAAGTATAAGACAAAAAAGTATGTTTTAAGACACGCATTTTAAATATAATAAAATAAACGTAATGAAAACAAAGGGTCAAACCTATAGGGAATGTAAAAATGGATATAAAGTATCAATTGATAAAATACCCGAAAATGAGAAAGATCCATTTTCATGTACAATCCAAGAACAGGACAATAAATCAATGTAAATTTCAAAAAATATTTTTAAAATCCCTTCAGAAGTAAGTGTGTATTGTATTGTCAATCGATGGGTTATTTTTTAGCTATTTTTTAGTCGCTACAGCCAGCATTCACAGACATAAAACAACTCGAGCATGCCGAATATTATATTTTGAATTAGCATTATAAAAATAATTTGTTTGTAGTTGGAGAATAGCTGTCTCTGCCGCCGTCGACCAGCCTCACACACAAAGGCGGCCGCCGCACAATCGGTTACCTGGTTATTAATCCCATTTATACACCTTTATGATTGCCGTCCCCCCCCGTCTCCCACTCCTCGACACGACCGGCCCGCAGACCAGCTCTCGTAATGCCGAGTCTACCGCGACAAGAAAACAAACCAGCGAAGAGGACAGCCCGCGCAGGGGAAAACTAAAAACATCATCGTATAATCAAATCTTTGGATCTAAGTTTGCTTTTTTGACTCTGTGTTCCTATGGCTGGTTTTTTTAGACTTCGTTTAACTTAAGCTGTTTTGATTGGTGTAAAAAAGGCGCGATCATCTCTCATTATTATCCTAAGTATGCTCCGGGAGATTTTGACTTTTTACCCACGGTTTGTTTTTGTTTGTGTTATTGTGGGATTCTTTGTCGAGTTTGACTCCGAATGTTGGTTTGCTGGTGAAATATAACAACAAAAGATGAAAAGGAACTGACAAATGTATTTATGGTGGAGTGTATGAGAATGCTGAGCACCTAATGTTTGAACAGATTGGAGAAGTCGTTAGAGGTGTGAATGGGAGTCGCTCTCTGTTTACCCGAACCCTTTTCTCCGCTTTATGCGCGAAGTGGCCTTATTGTTGGGCATAATGCCTTGTTACTTGTTACCTCGTTAGTTAGTTCTAGACAAAACGTGTTAACTTAAATTTAACATTTGAATAGACATATTTATAACTATTTGTAAAACTATACAAAACAAAATTATGTTTATCTTTTGGGGTAATTTAAGACTTTCGATTATGAAAATCTACCATATATCGCTGCTTATATTTAAAATGGCCACAAATCGAAAATTGTCTTTTTTCAGTAGAGCCAATCAAAGTTTTTAATATGAATTTTCGTTTTTTATTTATAATCTTACCTTTTAGATTTATGTTTTTAGATAGAGTCATTAGATGCGTTTTTTAAAGTTGTATTTATCTAATTTTAGAGTTTTGTGCTATTACCCATAAAGCTCTGAATTTAGACACCGAAACGCAGAATGCCAAAAAAGCCGTTGTGTGATTTGGATCATTTAAAATGCTAAATCCATGGGAGTCATTTTCTCATAGAAAAATGTAACCGATTCAAGCCTAATTTTTGCAACAAAACGAAATCTCTGGGTTTTTTTATTTGTGGCACTTTTGAATCTAAGCGGCGATATATCGTATCCGTTTATTTGTAGTTTTTTTTTTTTAAATATATTTTTGGACGAAAAAGATAGTTTATTAACGAACAAAACCAAATAACATTGAAATTAGTACAATTTATTTTAACCAATTAAAGTAAATTATTTTTTTATCTGTGAGAATTTTTTTAAAAATGCAAATAAAAATTTAAAATTTTAGGACCACTAAGGTCAAAGATATAAAATATATCCCTACCTTACTCAGTAAACAGGAAAAATTATCTAGAGTATTTTGTTATTCGAAATTATTAAAAAATGTGTTTTATGCCTTTTTTAATGAAACATAAAATTATTAATTTTTCGCATCACACGAATTCATTTAATTAATATTAATAAAAAAATGGTTTTAGAATAATTTTCCCATCCATCCTTAGGTGTACTTATAATCTTAACTAGATAAAAATATACAAATAATAAATTGAAAATAAAATTAATCTAGCCGGGCCGAAGGAAATGATTCGAATCCCCCATAGACCGATTTAAATTCGATAACTATCAGTATCATTAAAGCTATTATCATTATAAGTATCATTAAAGCTATTAGCCGTATATTTTTTGCAATCGTGAAATTAAAAGAAAAAAGCATTTTCCTGTTTTTGTTTTAAAATTTGTAAATGTTTTTTTTATATTTTTAATATTAAAACAAAAAAAGACATAAATAATACACAAGTCAATTTCACTATATGTACAGAAGTATTCGGCAAACTAACAAAAATGAATAAAAATACACAAATAAGTAAAATATGTGTACGCGAAAACATGAATAAATTATTGCACGGTCATAAACTTTTGCAACGTTATATTCTCCTGACGCCATATACTCGTACAAGTAGGCGCTGGAGTCGTTTGGTTCCCCCGTTAGGATCGTGTGTAACTTTTGGATGCTTAGATTGCTCAGTAAGGGAAAGGTCAAAAGAACATCTAGCAAACGAACAACTTGTCTTTTGTAAAATATTATTATTATTACATAAAATACTTATTACCTACAATTAACTCAGTAAAAGTCTCTCTCCAAGCACAAAAGTTTGTCTCTTTTTTGGAGAGGGAATGCATTAAAAAAAACAAAATACTTAGCGTATGCAATGTAATAAAAACTGTAATAAATGTAACTGAATTTTATGTATTATATTAAATACTAGCGGATTTTTTAGCAAATGCCAAACTCGGCTCTTCTCACCAACAGGGGTGCACTTTATTCATGAATGCGATTTTCAAAAATGTATCGAAGGTCAGTTAATATTATTTCAGTATTACCAAAAATCCAGTAAAAAGAAATAAATGGGAAGAAATTATAAGAAAAGTATGGAAAGAATCTGATTGATTGTAAACATTTAAAAACTATTTTTTTTAAACACAAAAAAACAAAATCTTTCTATTTTTTGTATATGGATTCTCGTCGAATGCAACCCTGGTAGGTCGATGAAAAATAAATTTATGCCTCTAACTTTTTGTTTGCAGATTCTATTGAAAATTTTAATATCTACGAACACACGCAGCACAAAGATCTACATTTTGCTGAAAACCGCACGTAAATCGGTTTAGCCGTTTAGGGGGAGTTCAGTGACATCACACGGATAGAAAAATTATATATGTACCTAAAGATATTGAATAAAAGGTACTGCGAGTGACTCGTAAAAGTGGAGAGTTAATATTTATTCGCTTAGAAAGAAAAGTAAATTTTGATTGAAACTTTTTTGGTAAGCAATGATCATTTTGGTCTGTTTTAGCTTATATATAATACATTTTCAAACATTGAATAAAAATTAATCAAAATGTAAACATATATGTACTCGCAGGTTTTTTCAACTTCAAAAACACATACACAAAGAAAGTAAACACCAAGTATCTGATCAAACTATCTAAAGTTGTAATTATGAGTTATTAAAATCGTAATTTGGTGTATTTTGGGTGAAACTACAATATTTAAATTCCATTCTAGACAATAGGGATGTTCAATCACAGGAACGAAGGGTAATTATACAACATTAAATATTGTATTAATAAATAATGAATTAGTTCCCTCAATTCGAATTGTAACATGTTATTTGGAGTTCGGGGGAGGAGCTGGTATTTATTATTCTATCCCGACCCGAATGTTGGCAATCATTTCTTGGAAGGGCGATTGAATAGCATAATACGAATATTTGATTGTTCAGACACAATGATGAATTATTGCTCCCGAAACCACGTCGAATCGATTTGTTTCATTTAATACTTTTGAGAATTTTAACACTAATTTGTCTTGCAAGATGTTGGTATAAATAAAGCTGCAATAAAAATAAAAACAAAATACCAGAATTATTTGTCTTAAAAACGTTAACTCTTTAAACCGTTCATTTAAGTTCGTACCAGACAACCACAATACTACCGCATTAAAAAAGCAAAGACAAACGTAGAACAGTCAAAAATACTTTTTTTTTCATTTTACAAATTTATTGCATAAAATAAGTATACATATTTAATAACAGGGAATCTATATAAAACTAGTGAATAGAAAATGAAAACGGAGTGTTCTCTGTTTATGATAATCTCCATCTAACATGGCTCAGCCTGTTCTAAGATGGAGGTTTTTTTTTTTTAAAGTATAAGTAGTTCTATACTAATATACCAATAACAAAAAAACTCAAACAATTCAATACTTACATTTTAATGCCTAGTTAATCAAATGTAAGAAATTAATAATAGTATTTTTTTTTATTTTTGAATTTTTATTTTTGATTATTCAGAAAAACAACAGTTATACAAAAAAAATATAATACTCAACATTATAAAAAAAACATAAAATAAAGCCAAATCAGTTCCACATATAATTATAAACATCCAGTTCAGTTAGATATGAATACATGTAGAAGCATGTGTGCGAGTTTTTGTGTGTGAGAATGGGTGGATAGGTGAGTGGAGTGTGGTTTTGGTAAGTATGTGAATATATGTGTGAGTGTATATGGGTGTGAGGGAGGTTATTATACAAATACTACACTTACTCTCATACAAATACATATAAACACATCCTTTTGTTGTAACACAATTTAATAATATGTATGATTTTTATTTAGAAACTTTGCTGGTCTGTCTTTAAACTGTATTTTAAAAAAAAAGTTATTTTGTCATTGTCGACTGTTTGTTTCATTAAAATAAATAAATTAATATAAATTATATATTTGTGTCAATAATACATGTTACTTAAACATAAATAATATTGTATAATATATAAGAAAAAGCAAATGTAAAGTAATGTTATACATAAAAATATAATTAATATGTGTACCAATTATATAAGGTACTACGTTCATTAATCTACATCTATACAATTTACCTAAACACTACAGTGACTTATCTTAAGATAAAAAAAAATGCATAGGGAAATAAAACGTTTTTTAAACATTTCTTATACAATAAGTGTCTATAAAATATTGTCAAGCAAAAACAAATATTTTGCTACACAGTAGTTGCATAAAAAACATTTTTAAATTTGCAATTTTGAATTCACGCAAAAACGGTCATTGCATTGGCCACGCCCCTAATACGTCACGATTCATGTTTTTTAGAACATCGTCACGAACCTTGACGTCACAATTGTCAAGGACAAACATGTCGCGTTTTTGTAAGTACATATTTTTAACAATTTCGTTTTCAAAATTATGTATGAAAACATTTCTCCACAATATCCATATTTATTTTGAAAATACAATTGCTTGTTCTTAATCCATTTCACATGTTTTTATCGATATTCGATATTCTATCTATTATAGGGGTAAAACAAAATAAAACAATTAATATCCCTCACCTATAAAACCAGAGATATAATAAATACAATTACTAACGAAAAGAAAATCAGACAACAAATGCATTTTACTAGGGTTTAAAGTTGTACATTGAACAGCGAGATTTCTGAAAATAGAAATGAAATGTATAGCCTTAAAATCTTTCAAATCAATTTTTAAAAACGTGTTTTTGATGAATTTTGGTATTAAATGTGATGTAATTATACTTTCATGTTCGTTTTTACGATTTAATAAACTAACTCAATTATTTATAAATAAATAAATGTGACAAGAGTCTCACGTCTCACATTGCATTAAATTTCTAGAAAACTCATAAAAAGAACATCAAACAGATATTTTTTTAACGTGGACCAAGTCTAACCTAACTATGCATAATATGCACGCGAACTACGTACGACACTACGAAAAAGATAATATGTAGATATATTGCAAATGTATTATTTTCAAGCTGAATTACCGAGGAAAATTGTCTTGGATCTTAAACTGATTGCTAGCACTGGCCCTTACTTTTCAATAACAGCTCTGGTATTAAAATTAGCCTCCGAAAACCGTTTGTGTGGGTTTAGTCCGGACCCCTCCCATTATAATAAATCAAAAGGGCATATAATACGTTTATAATGATATGTTGGTAAAATAGAAATTTGCTTTATCGGGTGCGGGGGATCTAAGTATAGCGGTGCACGGTGTACCCCAAGGTTCGACTTTAGGTCTTATGCACGAAATTGGAGCGGAGTAACTGAGTAGGTGCGGAAAGCTGAGAAAAATAGAAATATAAGTCAAATTTATTAGGGATTATCTCTACCACTGGCGGCTCCTGACCGAAAACATTGCCAGTGCGTTTCTTTACATTTTGTCAACTTGCATAATAAGTTCAATAATATTATTACAATATGACAGGTCTGACGTGATAAACGAGCAATATTATGATAGCCCGCGCATCGGAACCAGAATCGCTAAATACGCCTAACATTATTCGCACGTTATAGATAACTAAATCTACTAAATTCGTACTGATATCATGTCATTACGCATGTTCAAAATCACATTACAAACGAACTTCAAACTTCAAATCTACGCATGCGTTGGCAATGCCCGGAGTATGTATATTATCTTCTCCCTCTAACGCAAGAATTACCGGTATGAAGCGTTGTGTATCTCGATCAAATGACGATTTTAGGAGAGATATGGTATATTTCGTACAAATTCAGGGTAAAGAATTGTGTAAAACAGAATATGCCCGGGAACGATTGCGCATGCGTAGACAAGATGTGAAAATCGTCCACTAGAGTCGATCTCGCTAGATCTTTTAGCGCTAGTATTGAATATTATGATGTTTACAAATATAATATTGCAACGAATCCCTGTTTTTTTGTAGCTACCTATAACATATTTTTACTATCAATAAAATTACTCATTTATTGCATTTATGCACATACTAAGGAACCGCCTCTGATCTCTATGTATCAAAATTATTAAAACTTATATTAGTTTACGAGATTTTGTCGTTGAATTTTTAGTGACTGCTATAATAATGTGTACCTATGGCTTTAAATTATGCTTTGATTTAAAAAAATAGAAATTAATAACGGTTTTTTTATGCTACCTGATCTACCTATGGCAGTTAAAAGGATGTGCGGCGTAGAGCGGTTAGATAAATAATAAATTGGCATTCGAATATACTTTTTATGTCACTCATTCACACTATTCACAGATGCCTCTCCGAATACTGAGCGCAAACGACAACTGCGCGTCGGACTGATTATCTTCTTCTTCTTAGCTTTTCTCTCGCCGATGTAGGTTCGAAATCATCGCACCAATTCTTACTTTGTTGGTTGACGCCCTGAACGAGGACTGAGTGCAGCAATGGAACCAGTCACGCAAGTTCTTCAGCCGAGAGATGCGCCTTCTACCTGCACTGCGTTTTCCTTCAATCATTGCCTGTAGAATGAAACGTGAAGTGTTTTATTTTTTGTCTCTCATCACTTGTTTCAAGTACTCGAGCAGCGTCGTAGCTAGGGTTGGCCAGGAGGTTGGCTACTAGGAGCGCAACCACAGCCTTCCTGTCGCTTTCCCTTCCTAGAAAATGAGCCTTAGGGGCAATAAATAATGAAAATCTTACCAGGGGCGCTCACAACCTACATCGCTCTACGACGCTGTTGGTACTCGAGTTTTATTTTATTTGTTGTCTGATTTGACTGATTATACCGAACTGAAATCCACAAGATTGCGGTCTCGTATTCCCGTTTTCCCTACCCCAAAACTAAACTGTTTTTTTTATGTTTTTAAGATAGAGTGCCAGATTTTTCTGTGTCAGCATATTTATCATATTTGTTTACGTACGTCCGAAAACGGCAGATAAAATTGGACGCCCTTTTATTATGAAAAAATAAATATTAGCGTTTTTACCCATATATTTCAATTTTAACAGCTATTTTCCACGAGTTGTTTTTGTATGGTTCTAGCTCTTACAGAATAAATTTTTCTAACAAAAAACACTTACGATAAGGAAATGCTAATAGTAGATGTCTGTAGTGTGTTAAAAAAACATCACTCTAGCGGCTTACTCCAGGGAGAAAATACGAGAATACCTTTTTATGAATAAAAGTGATACCGTGCATCCTCTTAAAGATATTGTTTACTGGTTTTATTCAGGAAATATGGGTGTAATTAAAATTCTCCAAAGATCACCATTTGTATTTGAAATTGAGTTCCCATATTTAAGAACGACTTAGCCGAGTTAATGCGAAATACTCATATCGCTTTAAACAATAAAACGTTGTATTTTGAACAGTTAAAACATACAACAGCATAAACGTAATATGGCCGAGTAGCTAATACAGTTTGCGAGGCACTACATCTCAGTTCCTTAATTGAGTTTTAGTAAAATTGTCCATTATCCCACAAGGCGAGGAAGCTGACTCTAATAACCGTTTATTTAAATTACTCCCTATATTATTTAAATTCCCAGTGGCGGCACATTAACTACCTACCACGCCACTAATAGTAATATTAGTCGGGCCTTTACCCACTTTCGTTTAACCGCGAACTGGTAGTAAAACTGTAAAACGTATATGGGTTAAGCTGGCTGAGAAGGTTACATCGAGACGCTCGACGGGGGTAGAGAGAGACATCGCGCATTGTCAAACATTAGATTAAATGTTATTAATAAGATTTTCTCGCCTTTCGGCTGACTGGTTTATTGTGACTTATAACGAACGCCATGAGGCAGAATAATCAAATTGTTCAGTGGCGTTCGTAGAGAGTGAAAAAGAGAACTTTGACCATCGATACATACACAAGATAAAAAAAATATCAGTAAAAGATTACTGTAGGTAGGTACTACAATTTTAAGATTATTTGCTTGTGGAACTAAAATAATAAATCACATTAATCAAATTAATTAGGATATTGAATATTACGCTAATTGACATTTATATCTGACTAAGATCCAAAATCTACCCAAATGTTTAAAATTACTATCAAAAGAAGGTAATAAGGGCTGCAATGTACATATTATAATATTAAACACACCAACGAAAAGTATTCTGTCCGCGTCCGGCCGGATGAAAAATGCAATCCGCGTGTGAAATAGAACCCGAATCCTGGACGAGTGTTTTTAAATCGTTGGATACTTTCAGTTAAAAATCATGAAAAAAGAAATCGAGTGGAGATAAATCCGCCCCATAGTGTGGTGGCTGGTATGGTCGTCTACCATACTTGAAATCTCAGGTAAGGATCGAGGTGAAATATTTTATTTATTTATTTCGAACACAAACAGATGCACACGGTAAATGAATATAAATAAAAAACGTAAACATAGTAGGGCTTGCCATCCAATAATATGTATTCACTAAATTATACTACAATAAAGCGACGACGGTTTAAACTATAAAAATAATAAATATTACATAATATTTTTAAATAAAAGAAATATGGACAAAACAAGGAGATAGTGGGAAGGGAAATAAAGAAATTGATAAGAAGTGGTGAAGGAAAATTTGCATTTGATTTAATGATTAAGAGCAAGAAAAGAGACAAAACGTCTATTCTCTGTTATTCCGAATCAAGCCTATTAGTTCTCTTCTGTACCTATTATATGGAGTGTTAAATATATCTAGACTATTGAAATTCTTGTTCAATGCTTAACATATACGAGGGATGGTCGAATGTTTCCGATGATTAGTTTTAATATTACGAATATAGAAAATATCAGACAATCTAGTTAGTCTGGAGGGGATCCGGTACGCAAGTAGATGAATTATTTTATAAAGATGTTATAAAGGTAGTTAGTTTACAGTGCAATACTTCACTGTCTCTGGACTGTCACCTGAAGCGTTAGACTGATTACCTTAGCTTCGTGTAACAGATGCTCGAAATAAGCTGCTACTTATAGACTTATGCAGTGCTCTGAGCATCATCAGGTGCGGATGGGTATGATGATGATAGAATGTATTAGATGTTTTTACACCGCTATTTTTTTGTAAAAAAATATTTATTTGACATATTATCTATCCCTTAGTCCTTCCTATTTGAAACAATTGTGGTAGACTTTTTTTGTAGAACAAACAGACAAAATGTAAAATTTACAGAACAGAATATCCAGGCTTGAGAAAAATCACATTTGACTGTTTGAATCTCTCCGAGAATCGAACATAAACTATCTGCGCGACTATCCATCAACGTCACGAGGTTTCTCAATTTTTGCGTAAAACACTCTTAATTAAATGACGTTCTCATAAAGCGGCAATTTTTAAAAACAAGGGAAAAAAGACGAACTGTCACATTAAAAAGTGTTGACAGAAATTCTTAACAGTTTTCTTATAAAATGATATCTTGCAAATTAATCCAATTACGGTCTTCACGCCGAGCCGCCGAGTGAGTATTTAAGTTCCTCGGAATATTACTGCCTGCCTTAATCATACTAAAACATCACTCGTCTTCATTAATAACCGGGGTAAAAAGGTATCTCAGTATGGTCAATAAATGGCCTTTTATGATGGCATCTTTGTTAATGCCTTTGCTCATCTGCACCGTGTTATATGTTATATGTGTTATGTAGCTGTTCTGGAATCTACGGCAAACGCGCCCAGTAACAGGCTCCGAGTAAATATCATCAGTGATCCTGGAAATTTTACCAGCAGCTCCAACAACCTTTTTAAATTCATTTAACGTATTCGATGTGTTGTTTTCATAATTTCGTTTTGCCGGGCTTAAGTTTTGTATAGGGCTAATCTAGAAGGAACAATTAAAAGCGTTGTGAATGAGCATAATAAATGTTGGTAACACTGAGAGGTCACTCAATAATGTTTAATCAACAGGATGAATGCGAAACATCGCACTTACTCCGCTTGTATTAAGAGTTTTTTGTTTGTTTTATGAGTGATTAATGACGCTATTTATTTTTCCAGTTGGCCTTTATTCGAGATAATAACAGACTTCTACCCACAACCCACAATGTTGTCAGAGACTTTAAATATTATTCACTAATTAAGGATCTTTTTTGCCGATGTTTTTTGCTTCAATTATTTTATGCGAGAAATTCTTCAATCAAATTTAATATTCACGCTTCTCTATCCGTTTGCGAGTATAACAAGGAAAAAAATGAACAGGTTCGGTAAATTGCATTTAATTGTTCATTCACGTATGGCGTTAGATTACCTATAGTATTGGTTGTCAACATAAATTGTATCAGTTTTTTTCCTAATTTTAAAATTAGCACCGAAAGCAAAAAAAAAATTTTTCTTCACAAAATTTTTTACTCCACAATATTTTACTGATCAATAATATAACGGTCTAAATTTTATGTTTTCATAATGTTTTGAATTTAAATTCACGTATTTTTTTTTTCTATATATTTGTTTGCATGGATCTTGTTCTTAATAGGGAATATCTAAGCGACTATTATTTATTTTTTTTTATTTGGGAAAAAACAACAGTTTTTACATATATTGTATACAGAAAATAAGAATACACATGAACGAAAATTGTGAAAACAGTCTGTAAAAAGTTTCCACGGTGGTGTAAGATATTGATTAAGTACATTATCGGTATCAAAATAAAAGCAATTAACAATTGTTTGGCACTTAGAAGTTGCAAATAAAATAAAAATACATAAGCTTATATACAGTTATAAAAATAAAGTTAATAGAAACAACTTATGTCGAATACTATCTGAAATTAGAAACATTGTTCCTAGTATGGAATTCTAATATAACTAAATTTACTTATTTGATTTAGTTATTTATTGACAATTCTCGATAGAATTCCATTGTATGATGTAATAACTTATTTATTTTATTTATTTATTTATTAACGGACATTGTCCATGTATACAATTTATAAGGTTTAAATATTACAATAAAAGAATAGTTTAAAACATTTTTAAAAAAAAAGAAAAAAGCATTGACAAACATAAGGCGGCCTCCGTGGTGTAGTGGTCAAGACGCTTGACTCACAGACGGAAGGTTCCGGGTTCGATTCCCGGCGAGAACACAAAAATTAAATGTGATTTTTCTCAAGCCTGGGTGTTCTGTGATGTAATTCACCACTGTAATTGGGCCTCCTGGCCTGTTGTGGTGCAAAAATAAAATCAAATCAAATTTATAAGGGACATCGAGACAAGATCTGGACTATTTATTTAGTGCTCGTTTAAATCGTTGTAAACTTAAACCAAAAAAGTCCAGATCCTGTCTTGAGTTAACAATACGACAAAGGCGGGTCATTGGAGAATTTAGGCCATAGTTTGTTCTATGCTGATCGATGAACAGTACTTCATTGTTTCTCAATCTACGAGTCGGAATATTGAATTTTACTTGTCCCAGTAATGATGGAACATCGATTATACCATTTAGTATGCCGAACATATATATGGAGTCAATATTAGTTCTACGTTTTTGTAGACTAGAAATATTTAACATTGACTCTATTTCAGCATAAGAATAATTATCTCTCTCTAGTCCAAGCATCCACGCTATTTTTCGAAGCAAGCGATGTTGGACTGATTCAATGTGATTTATGCGATTGACATAGAATGGAGACCCGACCACTGAGGCATATTCAAGAAGAGGGCGAACAGTTGAGCAATAAAGAGTTTTGATTGTACGGACATTAGTAAAATCAGAGGATATTCTGTTAATGAAGTTATATAATAATATATTTACATATAAGTTACAATGACAGATCATAAGCCCTGTAGATGCCTAGACTATTACCTACTCTAAAATGTTCTTTATCTCTGTTGTAATATGTTCATGTTAACTGCTCCCCGGGGAGTTAAATCCAGTCCTTGTCTACAAAAATTTGGGCAAATTCAAAATATTGTTGATAAATCCATCTGGTCGCGTGTGAAATCACTAAGTCAACGCTCGTGTCTGTTTGTTTTTTGTTTTTCTCGTTAATAAATACAGTTCACTGGCGAAAAATCGGCGTTTACTATAAAAAATAATACAATTTATTGCATTTGCAAAATAGTAAGGAGTATCTAATACAAAAAAGTGAAAATTAAATTACAATTACTATGGCGACTGCTTTTCTTGACATATGGCTTGCCAACCACCGGCTGAATGCAATAAATACCGTGATCAATAATAAATATTAATTAACAAAAATAGCAGTTTTGAGATATTTTTACCGGTGAAATTCAAATATGTGATTTTGCAGAAGGATTATACGTCGCGAAACGTAAATATTTAGACATTTAATATTAGCAGTAGCGTGGCATTAGCATTTAACATTAGCAGTAGGGGTCAACCAGTAAGGCATGTCCATTTTTTAAAAATTTGTTTGTGTGTGTAAACATGATGTATTTTTCTTCTTACAAGTATATTATTGAGAGAAAAAAACTCTTTAAAAAAGTCTTTAACTAATTTAGAGAAGAATAACCTGACAAAGAGAGAGAAAAACATGAGCAAAAGAAAAAATCGTGAATACTGAATACGCTCGATCTGTTCTATCTATGCACACGTACTAACTTCACTTCAAAAGAAGCTATGTTTTAATCCCTATACAAAAAGCAATATATATACGTGACTAACATTTGTTATTTTTTTTATTTTTTTTATAGTAAAAAGAAATATTTGCGTTCTTATGATTAACCCAAATATTTAATTTTGAGGGCCATTTTCAACGAGTTGTAAATAACTCACTATTAGAAAATGGGAATCAAGTTCGGGTTAAGTGGGATTCAAACCACCTTTGGTCCGTGAGTCCGAGACACTAGCCACAGGACCACAACCCGATTCGATATGTTCGTATCTTATGTTCGCAATGGGATGATGGTAATTTTTCTTGTGACGAGAAAGAAACATAAGAAGCCCACGCAAGAGAGCGAGATGACTACACACACAGTCATAACGTCCCGTACATGTATATTATGGGATTCGGGTTCGCTAGTAAATTCGTCTCCAGATGTCCAGATAAGAATGACGACTTTACAAACGAGAGTGCCAAATTTTAAACAACGAAATTAATAATTTGTAATCGTTCCGTCCAGATTTAGTCATTTTAATTTGAAATTGGTTAGGAAACCCCGTTTTCCGGGCTTCTATGGAAATACCGCCACTGAATATTAGGTGTTCACGGATGTGATCGTGATCGCGAATACGATAAACAATCATGGTGAGAAATTGTTATCACGTCCCTTATAAGCACGTCGATAGTTATTTGTGATTGTCGATAATATCGATTTCGTATGTGATTATTGCATGCGAAAAAAAAATGAATATCTCGTATTAGGAGAACTTTTCGGAAAACATGTTTTGTCAGTTGTTTTATTTTTTGTTTGAAATTATAAAATTTGTATGTTCTTAAAAAATATTTCGATGACATCCTATATTACATACCTATGTTACCAACTTTATTACATTTTTTCCCTAAGCTATTTCATAATCGGTACATTTCCTCTATTTGTGTAGAATATAAAAAAAGAGGAGAAGTCAACTGGTCCCGGAGCCGCGTGTGACATTTCCCGGAGGGTGGGTGGGGGAAGATTCCCGCGTTCCTATTGGTCGCCCGCGTCCCGCGTCTCTCCCCGACGGCCAATCGGAGTTCTGCCCTGGAGAGGACACACAGACGCTGCGTAGAGATAATCATGGAATAACAGCTTGTAATAAAATTAATGAACCTAGAAATAAAAGGCGTGTTGGTTTATCATTGAACACGTCAGCGGCATCGTGCGCATGCGCCATAATCTAATAATTTAAGTTATTTTTTATCCATCTCTTTCAATTAATTTTAATCAATCGAAAGCCTCTTGTCTGTAGCTATTATAGACGCGTTACACATAAAACTACTATAATTATTAATTCTCAGGCTGTAAGAAATTGTAGTGGAAATAAGTCCGCCATTTTTTTAATTTTTTTTTTTTTATTTGAATATTTGAACCCTTACGGGTTACATACATTTAACAAAATGTTTTCACTTTTAAAATTCACATTCTACTGTTAATAATAATATTTTTAACATCTTTTGTAAAGGTTATCTGAGTCTTTTGTTTAGTTTTGTATGGTAGTTTATTGTATAATTTCAGTCCATGGTTTATAAGTCTCGATTGTCCTTTTCTCGTTTTAAAAGATTGTATATGATATTTTTCTGATATTCTCGTATTGTGTTCATGTTTACTAATTTTTTTTTAAAGTTTTAATTCTTCGTCTACAATTACATCAGTGGCTAATTTATGAATAAATTTTAAAGATTCTAGTTTAAAGAGTTCAGTTACGTTTAATTGTTTAGTTTGTTCAAAAAGTTCTTTAGTTGCTGTTAGATAGGGAAGGTCATATACTAACATTAAAATTTTATTTTGCTGTCTTTGTAGTCTGTTTATGTCATTTTGATATCCTGTCCCCCATAGTAGTTGCATATAACATATTTTTGTTTTTACATATGCTTCATACATTATTTTTTTTTCCTTTATTGGAACAAAGTTTTTGATTTTAAAAAATAGACTCGATAAAGTCGCCACTTTGCTAATTAAATTGTTGATATGAATTGTCCATGTCAATTGTCTGTCTATTGTTAGTCCTAAGTATTTAACATGTTCAATTTCAGTTAGTCGTTCATTATTTATGTAAGCATCTAATTTTAATGAAGCATTTAATTTTTGTATCTATCACATATCATTTTGAATAAAGATATATTATTATTTTTGATTTTATTGTTACCGTTTATTTATTTATATTCGCCCGTAAAGCTTTTTTGTCTGGGTCCTGATGGATAAGTACACGGTTCTGTTTGTGAAATAAAACCAGAATCCTTGATAAAAGTTTTCGATTCGTTAGCTATCGATAAAAAATCGAATGAAGAAAAGTCTGTCTCTACCATGTTTGAGGTACAGGGTTCGATTCCCAGAAGAGTTAACGTGAAATATTTAGGTGGTTCATAAGGTGGTGGTGGAGATATATTCCATGTAATATTTTGAGTTTTTCTAAATTTTTGTAGGCAAGGACTGGATTCAACTCCTTAAGGAGCTGTTAATATTAACATATTACAACAGAGATGAAGAACATTTTAGAGAAGGTAATATAGAAGTCTAGGCATCTACAGTCATCGTATGACTAAGTAAAAGTGGCCACTTTACACCCTGTGTATCAATTACCATTCTGCCCATATTTGAACATCTATATTCCTTCAGTTCTTTCGTCTGTTGATGTTTGTGAAGTAAAAGAGCAGAAACCTCTTTTTATGCGGGTGAGATTCATTTAATTGAATTATTTCATTTATTATTATTATTTATTTGTCGGCCTCGTGGTGTAATGGTCAGCGCGTTAGCCTGCCATGCAAGATGTCTCGGGTTCGATTCCTGAGATGGTTAATGTGAAATATTTATTTAAATGGGTGTTTTCACACTAAAATATTTCATAGTCCCTAGACTGGTACCTAAAGCGGACTGATCATCTTACCTTCATGTAACAAAAATGATCAAGATACGCTGCAATTGGAGTACCAACGCAGTGCCCTATGCACCATTAAGTGCGGAAAGGGAACAATGACGATTATGACATACTTGGCAACGCCTGAAAATCTTATTTTTTCAATTCCAACAATATTTTGGTAAAATGTGAAATATTTTAGGTTTACTGTATTTCAGTCTCCTTTTGCCATATTTATTACAATATTTCGGAGCAGCTAGCCCTTCTATACTAGTAAACATGGCGTTGTAATCATTAACCAATTCGTGTTTATACTCGGAGTGCGACGCATGCTGATAAATTAATTTGTTCCAAAGTAGAGCCCAAACTGATAATTTATTTATAACGAATAAACGCTGTTGTGCAGCCATAAGCCCTGTAAATGCCTACACTTCCATATTCCTATCTCAAAAAAAAAATAAAAATAGGTGTCGATATTTTTAAGTTATCTTTGCTACGCAATAAATCTTTACAAGAGAGAGCAGGAAGATAGAACTCATAACAAATAAGACAGAGACGCTGTTCTGAACCCGGTGTTGGTGTGAAACAGATTCAGTTGGTTATTGACAGTGATGGGGTCGGCGTATTTATGATTTTTAATTTATTTTGCTGAAACAGGGCTAAATTAAGTGTGATTTTTATAAATTACTGAAAGGGAATTATTAAACATTATGTCTTCATGTTTTTTTTTAGATGTCTGAATTTTAGAACATTTCGTTCTTCGCTTGTGGTAACACGATATTATATCACCGCGCGCACGGGAATTATTCACCACAGACTTTTAAGAGTTAAGTATGTACTTAAGGTGATTGGATCTATTTTCGATGCATCATTAGTGTTAATTTTTCAATATTGGATCCAGTCTCCGTAGGTCTGTTTTGCTGTGCACACAACGCGGTGAATAAGCGGCCAGCGCGCCGAGTGCCTTGTGCTGCACGTTAGGCCGAATACGTGAATTACAACGACAAAAATACATATGATACATGATTTTATTTGCGCGTACAAGAAGCGTACTTTAATAATTGTCTTTCATTAAAAAAAATCATTGGAGTTAGATGGGGATTAAGTGCTCATAGTATTCTGATATAAAAAAAACATCACATAGAAAGATTTATGTATTCAGAAATGTACCTTTCTAATTTTTTTTAGAAACTTCATGGTTGCCATCTATAAATATATATTTTTTAATTATTCCTAAATTTTATATTTTATTTTCGACATCCAGTAAGAATCTCCAATTCGTGGCATGCATCAACTTTTCTCACTCCCTACGACCAATGTCATGAAAGAGCGAACAACACCTTCCAACCAACACCTTCCGCAACTTGACAACACTCCCGTCTTTCTACGATTCTGGCAATGGACCTTTTTGCCTACG
Source organism: Micrasema longulum (assembly GCF_059751315.1). Lineage (NCBI taxonomy): Eukaryota > Metazoa > Arthropoda > Insecta > Trichoptera > Brachycentridae > Micrasema > Micrasema longulum. Next base: position 216,595 of record NW_028278623.1, read on the forward strand.
TAATAGTGTTGTCTCGATGCCAGAACAGTGTTGACCCCTTCACTTAGTATTAGATCCCTATTAGAGTATCTCGTATTATGGTTGTGGTTGACGCTTGGGTAAATGTCTCTATTTATGTGTGTAACCGCTACCGTTCTCAATATATACCGTTGAATAATATTCAGTACTCTGAATTCTTTGAAGAGCAAGTCACTTGGATAACGAAATGTTTTTTTTTTAATTACTCGGATAAAGGTTTTTGTGCAATTGCTACAGGTTCAAGGGCGGTTTAGATGTGGTACTATAGATAAAAAACAATGTTCTTAGCAAAATCAAAGAAGGGAGACACCTAACCAAAACCATCTCAGAGAGGCAAGCCCAATGTATCGGCCACATTTTACGCCATGAGGGGTCTCCTGCAAGACATAATAGAGGAAATGGCTGAGTTGAAAAATTACAGAGGAAGTATTTGGAGCAAGTGTGCGAGGATTCGAACTGCGCCTCATTTACTGAGTTGAAGAGGGCTGCAGAGAATAGAGACCAATGGAAGACGCGATGCAGGACTTTGCTGCAAACCAATCTCCAGGATTGATTGAATGATTGCGAAGAAAATTTCCAAATATTATGTAAAAAAATATTTCTGATGAAAGTAAATACCAGACGCTTTAATATCCATAGCGAAAACTTTGCGGTTTCAAATTAAGGAAAACAAGACGAGCGTAGACTGCTATTGGTCGTGCGCAAGATAACCTAACTTCGCGAGAATGTGCCGACTGTTGTTGCGTCAGTAAAAAAAAACTCTTATGGTGAATTGTGCGCTGTTTTATAAATGTTTTGAGGGTATTTGTGATCAGTTTGAAGACAACACCTATCCCTATTTTCGTCGACGTAATTCACGGATTCGGCCTCATGTGCGCTGGCGGAAGTGGCGATAATTTGGCATGGAAATGAATACTGCTCTCGCCAAATAAATTTGGTCCTGCCCGCTCTGTTGGCGCATCATTGTACCGATGGAGATTTCCTCGAGAAATTCACTTATGATCGTATCTCAAATCGGCATTGCGAATTCCAGCGCTTCTCAAACTATTATTGTTAGCAAAAAAATGTGTATACTACTGTGTACCTAACCACTAATGTCTACCGGTTTCTTCAGTACGCTAATTACGCTAACGTCGCTAACGCTAAGTCCACACTACAGGGCGAATTGTGTGTAGAAGTGATTATGCGCAGCGTACCATCATATTTGACTATCGATAATAATGTTTTCTTCTTGCGATGCCTTATCAAGTCCCTCCGACGTTGGCGATCACTACAGCGAAAGCATCTTGGTCCTGCGCCACTCCTAAAAAAGATGACCAGGAAAACCCGTTGCCTTCGCTGGTGGATTTTTCTATCGGGATTACCTTCCTTTAGATGGTTGGTTCTGGTTTGGGGGGGCCAGAAACTCACCTTTCATCCTCTCGTTATTTGCTGTGATCACACCGTTATGAGTATGAATCCATTGCCCAGAGTTCGTGACGTAGATGCTAACGAGTTGGACTAGTCAGTAGTGTTGCCGGTGAAATGCAACTAGGCATTCGAAGCGTTTAATATAATCAAACCCTTCAGCATGACGAGACTCACTGCAATCTAATAATGTTTTACGGTAGCTATATTTACAGAAAAACAAACAAATAATTACTGTTTCTAACAAATCATTACCACCATTTTTATTTTACTCTAAATCTGAATAAAAATATTAATCAACCACGCCCAGCGCCAGCAATATGCCAAGAAACTAGCCGATTATTCCAGCTTATTTCTTCATACAAATAAGTATCCTATATTTTGAACATCCTAAACCCCGTGAATTTTTTTTTCTAGAGTAAACTTGCAAATAACACAGATTATTTGAAGATTCTCGATTTGGAAAATAATATTTCAAACATTTTTAAAGATGTTACTTTTGATATAATAGGTTGGGGAAAAAGCAATTTCGTATTTGTCGCTTTATTTCAATGCTTTACAAAAAGTGTTACAATCATCCGATTTAAGTTAAAAATGCGCCGTTCTGTTTGATAACTTATTTTCAACGAGAATTCAACTTTGTAATGCCCCTCTCGTAGAAGCTTTTGTTCTTATTAGCAAAAAACTCAAATAAAAATAAAAAAATCAGTCAGTCAAATTTGTACCCCCAAGATCGATGGCCATAGACAGGAACAGGTGGTAGTCACTCGGTGCTAGATCCGGACTATAGGGTGGATGTAAAAGAACTTCTTATCTAAGCTCCCGGAGCTCCTGGCGCGTCATCAAAGATCAATATGAAAATTTGACCTCAGTTCAAGCGTGAGCGCTGCAAAAATTAATACACGACGCCGTTTATTACTAGGAAATTCAAGAAAAATGATATTTTCTTGATACTGAGATGTATTGCAATTGTTAAAAGATGAATTAAATAGTAAAAATTTCACCCGTCATTTTTTTTCAACCATCCCAACTTTTTTAGGAGCGACACATTCACGTCAAGCAAATAGCTACTGTCACAAGGTCTTGTCCGTACGTGTTCAAACGAGAATAATAGAGGCGCTGGTGACAGTGGCGGTCGTGAGGGTAATCATTGTTCCGCGGAGATAGCCTGCCCGTCTGGCTCGGTGGCGATGTCTCCGGACGTTATGTCCTTCAAATTGCTGTTTACACGTGGACAATGGTCGAGTTTTGACACAACTACGTGTAAACGCCGCTTTTTACAGAAAAAAAATTCTGACAGAAGTGTATGGAGCTATTCAAGGAGATGGAAAGATCTGTGCTTCCCGAAACTGTAGGGCAGTGCTTCAAAATAAATTCATGTGGTCTCATAACAATGTGTTTAATCGAATGCACTTAGCATTTGGACATCCTTGAAATATTGTTACCTTATTTTAGTTAAATGTTGAAATATAAATTATGTATTTTCGCGCCCCACAGTTGGACAGCGTTGGGGGCCGTCCTAGTCAGGTGTGAACCAAAGGCCGCCGCCGCCCCCGGCGGGGCTCCATTATCCGTGGTACCCCACAGGGGGCGCACACGGCACTAACAGATGGGAAATTTACTTTGCTAATGAGATCAGAATAAATACCCTTAATGCGTTGGCGCTAAGATTACTTAATGAGTAGCTGAAGCAATGAAATATTCAAGCATTTGCGGCAGTAATGACAATTAAATGGATTATTACGATTAACTCCTTTATTGATGATACCAACACGTAAAAAAAATATTTTGTAAAAATTTAACACAAAAACCAAAGTTTATCAAGATGTTAAAATTATTTTAAAAACTTCTATCTTGTATGTCCTTCGAACAGTGTGTTTCATGCAAAACAAAATCCTGAAATAAATGTTCAGATAAAAGATATATATTTTTCCATATTTTTATTTGCACCAATTTTTTTCTCTAGTACAACGATAACATATTACCAAGGCAAGCAACTTTTATTTGGAGCTGATACAAGTCTTAGATTTTTTTTATTAAAGGCTCAAGACCGAAATCTAAGAAAATTAAAAAAAAAAACATTCAAATAAAGTCATGATAAATTAGTGGTATTTGGGGATAAATAAGTAATCTAGCTATATTATAAATAACTTTTAACAGCAAGGCGTATTAAGGAGGTAAAAAAATGTTCTTACATCTCACAACATCATCGAGATTTTCACCGGTTAAAAAGTCAAGAGTGAATAAAATACAAAATTTGCTGAACAGTATTCAAATCCTTTTACGAAATGGCTCCAAGATACCTATTGGAATTTTATATTAGGAAAAATAGTGTTCAGTTTTCTACCGTTGAATTTCATTCTTACTTAGTATTTAGTACTACAGGGTCTCCCAATAGTGGCCATATTGTTAAATTGGCTGTCATTTATTCAGTCTGTTTTGTCAAATCACCATGGACGCATATAGCGTTCAACAACACGTGCAAATGATCAAATTCTTTTATCAAAATGGGTGTTATGTTCGTGCAACGTTCCGCGCGCTTTGCCCTTTTTACGGTCGCCATAGGCGTTCTATCAAAAGGACTATTCACGGTGTGGTGGATAAATTAAAGTCCACTGGTTTAGTTATTGATTAACCAACACCCGTACGTCAACAAAACGCAAGATCTGCCGAAAACATCGCCTCTGTCCGTGAAAGTGTACCGCGGCAGTTGATTTTGCGTCACTCACAAGAACTCGTCCTTTCGAAGACCATAACTTGGTAAATTTTGCATCGTGACTTTGGCTTGCATCCGCACAAAATTTGATTGACCTAAAAAACTGAAGGTAAACCATAGACAACGACGTGTGTTTGCTGAGTGGGCTCTGTAGCAGTTGGAAACTGACCCTAATTTTCATCGAAAAATCATCTTCAGCGATGAGGTCCATTTCTGGATCAATGGGTACGTCAACATACAAAATTGTCGAATTTAAGATGATACCAATCTACATGAAATCCAAAAACGTCCAATGCATCCCGAAAAACTCACGGTTTGGTGTGGATTTTGGGCTGGTAGCCTCATCTGTCCACATTTCTTTGAGAACTACAGTCAACGGCGAGCGCTATAGGGGGATGATTACCAACTTCTTTTGGCCTAAATTGGATGATATGAACACCAAAAACATGTGGTTTCAACAAAACGGCGCTAATTGCCATACAGCTCATGCCTCAATGGAAATTTTGCAAGAGTGATTTGAGGGCATAGTTATCTCACGTGGAGGTATTGTGAACTGGCCACCGAGATCGTGCGATTTCACCCCGTTAGACTTTTTTTGTGGGGTTTTCTTCTAATGTCGAACGTTTATGCAAATAAACCACAAACCTCAGCGGTAAAAGCCAACATAACCCCTGCTATCGGTCAAATTCAGCCTGATTTATGTGCCAGAATCATGGAAAATTTGACATTTCAGATGCGCGCCACCCAGAGAAGCTGCAGCAGACATTTGAACGATGTTATATTCCATACATAATGACATTGATAGACCTTTCAAACGTTTGTTTCATTTCAATTTAAAGATAGGAAGCGCTTAATAAAAGACCCTGTATATACAAAACCGCTTGTTTGCAAATCTACACTAGTAGCATAAAACATCGTGTTGCGCGCGTCAAGATGAAACTGGTTTGTTTTTGACCTTGAAACCTTGAAACCCGCGCCGCAAAACGCTCGCCACTATTTCCTCGCACTCACGCATGCACTCTGAATATTGTGACATTTGTCATCTGTCGAGAATTTGTACGTACGAATTTATCTCGTAAAATATTTTCTGATTATTTGACTAACTCATCTCTCGCTCATACTTGCGATGGTTCCATTTGTCCTCGTATCGTGGTCACCCTAGCCGAGTCCCGAATCTCCGACGGCATGCACTCCCACACCATCACATGCGCCAAACTTATACATCAAACCGCAATCTCACGCCCAAACAGCCCTCCCCCGCGCCCCGCCCCGCCGTCCCGGAGAAGGGAGAAACTTTATCGGCGACTTAAAAATGCCTCGACTCGAATTATAACAGACGCAGGAAAAAAGTTTCGCCCGCTCTCGCCTCGCGGAACTAATGGAACGATGGCGAGATTTATGCGAGCGCGGCTATGTATAAAGAGGACGGTGGAAGATCAACTTTTGCGGAAGGTTTAAGAGCTGTTTAGTATAGGGATGTGCCAAACCAATCGATGTTTTGCAAATTCGATTTTTTTATTTGTTTATTTCGCAGTTTTAAAATGAACAGAAGTTATTTTTTTCAGGTCCCGACTAGATAGGAAATGCCTGTTTTAATGCAGGACGTTCTTTTTAACATGCGTTTGAGTTTTATTAAATGATGCTTCAATTTTTAAAAATAATTAATAAGAAGATAAAAGTTTGCCTACCACGCAAGAGGTCTCGACATGGTTGATATGAAATATTTATTTTAAAGGGTGTTTTCACACTAAAATATTTCATAGTCGTTTGACTGGTACCTGAAGCGTAAGACTGATCATCTAACTTTCAATTAACAAATAAAACAAAATACGTTGCTTTTAGTATACGAATGCAGTGCCCTATGCAACATTAGGTGGTAAGTGATGCTTCAATTTTTAAAAATAATAAAATAAGAAAAAAAAGTTTGCCTACCACGCAAAAGGTCTCGGGTTCAATTCCCGACATGGTTGGATGAAATATTTATTTTAGAGGGTGTTTTCACACGAAAATATTTCATAGTCGGTTGACTGGTACCTGAAGCGTAAGACTGATCATCTGACCTTAATGTAACAAAAAAACAAAATACCTTGCTATTAGTATACCAATGCAGTGCCCTATGCAATAGTAGGTGCGGAAAGGGAACGATTGTGATGATGAACTCAGAGTTATAAGACACCCCTGCAGTAGAGACGGCATTTCGCTCTATTTCATTAAACAAAAGCGTTGCAAAATTTTAATTTTTGATAATTTTTTGACGGTTTCGGTTTGAGCTTTTTGTATTCAGCCTGAGTACCAACAACCCATTGCTTTGCTGAAAAATATAACTTACTCCGTGATTGATAATCCTAGAATGGTTTTTGTTCTTATGGGCAGCTTTACAGCTTTGGTGCCTTATTACTCTAGAGACAGAGAATATGAAAACTAAATCCAATTCATCGGTGTCTACTAAAAGAAAGTATAATAAATAGCATGCAAATGCGTCCCGGCATATTGACAATTCAGTTTCTATTTGAAATACCACCAAAATTCTGGACTGTTTCACACACGGTATAAATAAAAATCCTCTGGCGAAAAAATCATTTCGTAGTATATGTCTCACTATGCTTGAGGTCCTGGATCAAATCCAGAAAACAATTCCTGAGACAATCGACATGAAATATTTGTTTGTAAGATGGATTTATACGGCAATATTTTGCTGTCCCTGGACTAGCACCAGAGGGACAAAACTGATCACCTTACATTCCTGAAACAGATGATTAAGATACGCTTTGATTGGTTTTTCAATGCGGTGCGCTATGCACCATTGATTGAAGGTTAAACGATAATCTGATTATTATCTTTTTCCTTTTTTACATGTTCATAACAAAATATATTTTTTGTATAAGTATGCCAAATATTTTATTGTTATTATTATGGATAACTATATATTCGTGATATTGTACCTCAAGAGCGCTGTACAAAGTTATTATAAAAAGAAACAAATTCACTTTCAACTTTTTTAATTTGTAATTTCAGCAAAACAATTAACTTTGTAGCATGATACGGATTTATTCAAATGATTTAGAGAACAAGTGGGTTTTGAGTTTTTTTCGAAACATCACTTCACTCTCACAGTTTCGCGCCTCTGCAGGGAGATCATTCCAAGCCGTAGGGCCTGCGACTGCAAATGCGCGTTCGCCGAATTTAGTGCGCTGTTTGCTAAGCATACTATACGTAGCTGATCTAAGCGTAAGACGTCTGTCAGCTAGTTTATCTGGAATGCAAAGTTCCATTTAATATTCTGGAGCAGAGTTGTGCAGTAACTTATACATAAGCCAAAAGAATTTGTATTCCGTCCTCTGTGGAAAACGTAGCTCGTGTAATTACCGAAGTAGTGGAGTGATATTACTGAACTTAGAGATTCCAAAAACAAATCTCGCTGCGGCATTCAATACATACGGTAGGCGAGACTTTTTATTTATTGGTAGAGCTGCGTAGATACCATTACAATCATCAACTCTAGAGACTGCAAAGGAATAAATTAATTGTTTAATAATGCAATACCCTCTGCTTTACCAAGTATGAATAATGGTTTGATGATGATGATGATACGTGATTAAACGCATATACGTGTGATTGCGTATTTGTTTATATCCTTATGTGTGTGAGAGAATGTAAAAAGGTGGGTACCTATGTGTGAGGATATCTGTGAATTTAGTATCTCAAAAACTTTTTTTAAAAAACTAGTTACATTTTCTAGAAACTACGTATTTACAGAAGTTCCGTTAAATAGTCAGTGCATAAGTAAAAAAAACATCAGACGCTTTTGGCCAGAAACCCGTTTAAAAAAAACGAAATTCCAAACTCATTTCGTAATATGACGATGAAGTTAACGAACAAAAACGTTCGATTTTTCGCTGCCGGTCAAAGGTTAAACATTTTCGAAATCGATCACCGAAGGAACATCACTATTCGAGTCCGATCCGAAGGGAAACTTTTGGTGCGGACTCGTTAGAGACGTGGCGAGAAGGATCTCAAAGGATCGCGAATTCCGGACCGTGTTATTACGGGGATTATTAGGGGCGGAGGGTGCGGGAGGAAGGACGAGGAAGATCATGAACAACATCCTTCAGGTGAAGTGTAATTTGTTTTCACGTCTCGATGTTCCCGAACAAGATTTGTTCAAGTGTCTTATTTATACTGGTACCGTTAATACTCGATCGTGTACGAAAACAAACGTTTTACCGTCTTTACGTTATTTACATTTTTGTATATTTTTATTAATAATAACGAAAAATATAATTAATAAAAAAAGTATCTTAATCGTGCGCTTTGAAAAGAAAAAAATATTCTGTGTTCTTCTTTGGAAAACATTTATCGAAATCTACTTAGTTAGATGTTGAAAGAAGAGTGAATGCGGGCAACAAAATGAACGGACCACTAAGCACAGTAATTTCTAATAAAAATATGTCAATCGAAGCTAAACTGGCAGTGCACAACGGAGTTTTAATCCCAACACTTATGTTTGGAAGTGAAACATGGAACTGGCAGAGGAAGGATGAAAGCCGAGTGAACGCGGTTGGAATGCGATCTCGTGTGCGACGAATGAGTGGGAAATCAATGTATGACGGGGTTACGAATTATGAAATCAGGCGAGAGTGTAAATCTGAGTCAAGTATAATTGATAAGATTAAGAAAGGGTCTCTGAGATGGTTTAGTCACGTAGAACGAATGGACGACGAAAAAATGGTAAAACAAGTATATATGGCGAAAATGAACGGCAACGTGAGACGAGGACAACCAAGGAAGACGTGAAAATATTAAGTCTGGTCATGTCAAAAGCAGACAGAACCGAAGGGCATGTATGACAAGATGTATGAATGTGGAAGAAGCTAGGAATGTATGCCGGGATAGACGTGTGTGGCGGTCCATTCTATCTGCCTACCCCTACGGGGAAATGGCGTGATGGTAGTTGTAGTAGTAGTAGTAGTACTAAGTCCACCATAATAAACATTGTGATACATAAAAACAAAACAATAAAACAAAGGAATGCATGGTTTATTTGCGGACTTATTGCCGCTAGCAAATGCTTACAGTCTAACCGAAAAAAAACATAAAAATTTTCCTACTTTTAGTAGGTACATTGTTTTATGGATTATTATATTTATTTATATTTTCCGTTGATAAGTTTTGTGTATCATCTTCATTTCCCTTTTCGCACCACGTGGTGCATAGGGCACAACATTGGTAGTCTAACTGCAGTATTTAATTTATGTTACTTTGATAGTAAGGTGATCAGTCTTGCGCTTCAAGTGCCAGTCCAAGAACAATGAAATATTGTGTCGTTGGACCACACGTAAAAGCAATATTTCAGCTCTAAACCGCTGGAAATCAAACCGAGAACCTCAAACATGGTAGGCGAACTTGTCAGTTATTATATTCAGAGGAAGACTTATGTCCACTTGATTTTCTTTTTCAGAAGATTTGTCTGAAAGTAGCTATCGAATAGAAAAAAAACACTTGTCCAGGGTTAGGGTCCTAAGGGATCTTTGATTCTTCTTACATATATATATCAATGGCGAGCGATAACTTTTTTGTAGGTAATCTACAAAAATTTTTCATAAATTTTCATCTTCAAAGATGCAGATATACATATATACATTGCATATAAGTAATATTATAAGTGGTTATGTTTTATGTGGCTCTGTAAACATAATCTCTCTGCTTCAGCGGTTGACAACAAAAGATTACTAAAAATCTATGAAATAAAATTAAACAGCAATTATTATTAAAAATGTTTTGAGTTTGTCTAAATTTTTGTAGACAAGGACTGGATTCAACTCCCTGGGGAGCTGTTTATATTAACATATTACAACAGAGACGAAGACCATTTAAGAGAAGGTAATTTATAAGTCTAGGCATCTACAGGGCTTATGATCGGTCAATGGCTGGTTTATGTGGACACTTTACACACTGTGTAACATTCACCACTCTGCCCAAATTTGAATATCTATATTACTTTAATTCTTTCATCTGTTGATGTTTGTGAAATTAAAGAGCTGAAACCTTTATTTATGCCGGTGAGATTCATCTAATTGAATTATTTCACCTACATACTAGGCAACGCCTGAAAATTTTATTTTTTTATACTTTTTCATGGACCGGGTGGATTTCAACAATACTTTGAATTTGTCCAAATTTTCATAGACAATGACTGGATTCAACTCCCCGGGGAACTGTTTATATTAACATATTACAACAGAGATGACTGTAGATGCCTAGACTTCTTTATTACCTTATTTTAAATGTTCTTCATCTCCTTTGTAATATGTTAATAATATGTTAAATATTATTAACTTTGCAATATTTTTAGCCATATTATTTACTGTTTTAATACAACAATAGTTGTACAAAAGTTTATTAAAAATGACTAAAATGATATTTCATCACATATGAATTTCTCTATGACTGAAATGTCAACACGAAGCTCTGTACCGACTCCTACAAATGAATAATGCCAAAAAGGGCCACGTCGAGCGCCACTTGTCTAATGACATATTATGTCAAATGTATAAAATCAAAGACGAACAGGCCTTAGGAAATCAAGTTCGAAATATAATTTTTAAATAGACCATTTTCAAATAATATCTGTGTTCTGCAAGCTTACTTACGAAGAAATAACAGCAAATGGGTTTTACGAATTTCAATACAGTTTGCATATTCATATTTCTATGAAAAATAAGTTGAAATAATATTCTAGTTTCTTCATTCACTGGGAACGCGGACTTAATTGATAATTTATTTTAGGATAAATATACAAACGGTGATGAATAATAAGTAACAATTATTTTATTTATTTTCCCAAATATTATTATTATTATTTATTTTATTATTTTATTAATTTTTCATGCCCATAAGGCTTTACATACATAAAAGTTATATAATATATGAGTATATAAACAACATAAAATTTAAAAAATACAATATAAAGCAACAAAAGATAGAACAGTGTTTTGAAGTAAAGTTGGTATAAAAAGATATATATATCATTATCCATAGTCAAATATAACGGCAAAAACAATCAAACTATCATGCCGTTTCCCCGTAAGGGTAGGCAGAGAGGATAGAACGCCACAACACTCTATCTTTGCATACAGATCTCGCTTCCTCTACATTCATACATCTTCTCATGCACGCGCGCCGATTATTCCGACTGTTGACATGTCCATCTTTAAGTATTTGTTGGATTTGGTCATGCCATGTCTTTCTCGGTCTTCCTCTATTTCTGCATCCATCAACATTCGCATTGTAAATATTCTTAGCCGTTCCCTCGCTGTCCATTCGTTCTACATGTCCAAACCAGCGCAGAGCTCCTTTCTTGATTTTGTCGATAATGCTTGTCTCAGCCTTACATAATGTACGGATCTCAACATTTGTGCATCTATCGTACATAGTTTTACCACACATTCGCCTGAGAGATCGCATTTCGACAGCATTCAGCCTACTTTCATCCCTGTTTTCGCATAATTACTTATATGGACGATTCGCCTTTGTTAAATACTTATAATTATGATGAAGTAATTTTACTGCTGTCTCATTTTATTTACATTCATAAAACTTATAAATGTTTAAAGGAATTAAAATATTTAAGATGCCTGGAATTATGAACCAGAATTATTTTTATTATTTATAACTTATAAAGCGCCATTTTCGTACCTTAAAGGCGCCTTACAAAGTGATTATATAAAGATATAAATTTGATTTTAACTTTTTAATTTGAGAAAAATAATGTACTTTGTCACCACGTGCTAAGAATTTATTCAAATGATTTAGAGAACAAGTGGGTTTTAATAAACCATTAATGAAAATTAAAAAAGTGTAATGAAAAATGACAAAGTATTTACAAATAGAACTGATACAATTATGACTTTCTGTTTATCGAATTGTTGTTCAAATCCCATTTCCACTGAGTCACGTAAACATGTAATATTACCATTACTCCATTATCTACATGTAACGTTATTAAATTGACGCGTGTTGGATCGCATCCCGAGCGGACCCAATATATCTGACGAGCTTTAGAACTTCACAAAAGCGAAGAATCATCAGCTCTCACCATTCTGATCTCCGTAGCTATGCGTACGACCCATTGAATAGCGGGGAAAGAGATTTGATTCGAGGATCAGTACTGGATTTGTATTTTACTTGACCTCAGCTTCCGAGATCTCTTAGTGCGAATTATTTAATATTTAGCTTGGAAGTTCTGGTATCATCATACATTTGTTCTGCAATTTAGCTTTCAGGAAAATCAATCAACGGATGAGGAGGAATTACCGGGGGAGCCTGATGCTGAATCAAGAAATGACATTGTGAAGTGTATTTTGATGTAGCATACTTTTGTAGTGGGAATGAATTCAAAGATTTTTACAGATAGGTACAGTCCTCTAAAATTATTAATAAACCTTTGGTTATAATCGAGCCATAATCGGCAGAACGATATAAGCGACAAACAGTGAATTGTGCAGAAGATGGTTTCTTTAAATTTTTGTTCCATTTAATTTTTTTTATTAATTCGATCAATGGGATTTATGATGGTTGGTTAGTGCCAATACTGAAATAGCAACCGAATTGTTTAAATACCTTCCGCTTTTAAGATAGTGGCGGTAACGCTGTTTTGTCTATAACTCTATTGCTAGCGTAACCGCCTACATTGTCGTCGGTTACGTTGTTTTGTTTAGCTTGAAAATAATATATTAACTAGTTTAAACGCTAAAAGCCAAAAAAAATTTACTAGTGGAATCATGCGGAGTAATAAATAGGAAACTATAATTGGCGTATAATTTTGGTTTATTTGTAAATATTGTATTTTGTTTGTTATAATGGCTGTTATTTTCTTTTGATAAATAAAAATAAATATCCTTAAATGTAGCGGGTGAATTTTATAGAGCTATGATGTTTTTAACACTTGTTTAGCGGGCAATAAGGAACACTTTTCCTTAAAAAAAACGTAATTCGCTAAAAGTGTCGCTTACGTTGTTCTGCCGATTATGGCTCGATATGTGTGTGAATGAACGTTTTCTAATCGAGTATTATAATGCGTCCATCTAATAACACAAAATAAATGTGTACGTTTACTTAGTTCGCTGACACGCACAAGCAAGTAAAAATGCCTCAAATATATTATTATATATAATCAAATAATGTTTCTATAGATATAAGTGAAAAATGACAATCAGTAGCAAATCGGTTGGCGTCTATAAACCTACCCGTATCTTTAAATACGGAAAAAACTAAAATTATACATTTTCAGCCAAACCAAGCATCTCCATTAAATTAAAATATAACAATTAATTCTTAAATAATAAATCAAGTTCACATGGTTATATAATATGGATAACCACTTGAACTGGGAAAAACAGGTAAAGACTGTTGTCGCTAAAATAAACAGTTATGTATTTTTATCAGACAAACTGATTAAAATAGCAAACAATGAATGTGTTATGTCACTTATTATGCATATGTATATTCAATTTTGAAATATGGTATTATTTTTTGGGGAAACTCCTCTAACGTACGTTAGGAAAATGGTAAATGCTGATTATATGGCAACATGTAGGCCAATTTCTATTTGATTAAATTTATTAACGGTGACAGGTATTTATACATACTAGCATTGTTTTATTGTTAAATCAAGACCTGAATATTTTAGTACACTGAAAAAAGCCACTTTCATGGCACCAGGAATAAAAGTCAATTAAAGTTCCATTGGCGAAACAATTATTTATCCAAAGAGGGCTCATATGCATGGCAATAAAAATTCAGCTTCCCAAAAAAATTGAGGAAATTTAATTAGTTAATTTATTTTATGTATTCGTACAAATACATACAAATTACAAAAAAATAAATAATAACGTTTCCCAAACACTATGAGGCCAGGGGTCCTGTGTTGAGTTGGGATACAACATAATGGAAAGTGGAAGCATGTACATAATTAAATAATAGCAAAAATAAAAATATTATTACAGAAACATACATATACTCGTATTTCAAAGGGCATCTAGAAAACACGCTTAATAGTGCAAATGAATTGTATGAAAAAAAAATGCAGCAGTGTTAAAAGTGTGTACGTAAATACGCGCTATAAAAGCGTTCTCTACGATTGCGAGAGTGTTTAGAATAGCAGCCCTGAAATTCGTTAGTAATAACTTATTATATTAATCGCCAATTATGAATTCCCAATACAATCAATACTCGAGCCTTCATCCCTCCTTAGTTCTGTCTTATCCTTTTTTAAGCTGGTCGTTAATTTGGCAAATGAAATAATTTAGAGGTTTTGCGGGAAGTACAAGATGGCCGCCCCCAACCAATGGCGATCCTCCCCGGCGCGGCGGAGTGTGTGTGAGTTAGTGTTGCGGCTGTGTGCGCGCGCACCTGCCGGGGAAGATTTTGCTATAATTTTGTTGTCTTTGCGCCGTACTTAAATTAGCTTTCCTAAAGGCGCGAACGCAACACGTTTCTGGGAACAGTCCAGAATAAAAGAAGTCCAGATTGCAACCTTCATTTTAACAGTGATTGGTTTTTTAAAAATAATTACCTATTCACATATAAAAAAAAAAACATTTATACAAATTTTAACATTTATAAAGTTTTAACATTTTAATTTTCTTTATTTTTTACTAATACTCAAATCCCACTAAACCACTTTCTGTGGCTTGTTGGTGGAGATTTATATTTATACTAAATTTTATAATATTATCTACATTTATAAAAACAATGAATTTACAGATATAATTAACAGTCGAAAAGATTGGTAATTTACAAATAATAATGATTTTTTACTATTTTTTTTAATGTTTTTTTTCTTAATTTTTATTTTCTTATTATTGTAAAAAAATATTATCTTTTTCTTATTAAGACTAGTATCGATGTTAATTCATATATCGTGAGCAAATAAGGAAAACTAACCAAGTAAGAATTAATGTTTGTTGGCCAATTAAGATAAAAAAAATTACATCCATACAAACTAATAGATTTGCTAATTAGTACACTTTTGATTTGAGTTTTTTTTTGTTTTACATAGACAAATTATTAGAGATGCATTGTGTTAGTGTTGAATTGTTTTGATTTCGTAAATATTTCCTGTAGTAGATGTTCAATGACTAACTTAATCAATATACTCGTACAATCACGAATTTTGTAAAAAGTCTTTAAGATATAAGTGCACTTCTCAGAGTAGCAGAAATGAGAACCATACGCTCCATCGCAGGCGGTACTCTTAGAGATCGGATCAGAAATGAGACGATAAAGTCTGTCTGTGATGTTGAAGACATAGCGCGGTGAGGAAGAAGTAGAAAGCGCTTTTGGAGAGACCAGGTGGACCGCATGGAATATACGAGGCTTGCGAAAATCATTAAGTCTGAAAATTTCTGCAGCAGAAGCCTACCTGGAAGGCTACCAAGAAGATAGGACAGCAGGATTTCACTATCCCAAGACTACCTACCGTCACCAACAGGTCATACGATCCAGACCAAGATAAAGAAGAATAAGAAAGCGCTTTTTCAGTAGAAAATAATATCCAGCACTCATCATCATTTCCTTTCCGCACCCAACGGTGCATAGGGTACTGCATTGGTAAAACAATTGCAGCGTATCTTGATTTTTTTTGTCACATGAAGGTAAGATAATCAGTCTTTCACTTCAGGTACCAGTCTGAGGACTATGAAATATTCTAGTATGAAAACACCCTTTTTAAATAAATATTTTGTATTAACCATGTCGGAAATCGAACCCGAGACCTCTTTTGCATGGTAGGCAAACGCATTTAGCACTTAAACTTGGTAAAAAAAAAAACATTTAAATTGCGAAAAATTTACTTGACCAGTTTTTTTTTTACTCAGGATATATTACTCACGCTGGTGGTTCATCCAAACTGCCTAAGTAGTGATAGCTTCCCCGTTCTAAGGCTATTAAGAATGTATTTTATAATAATATTAAAAGTAATTACAGTTTTATTATTATGTGTGCTTTTTCAGTCATTAAAGTAAATAATAAATGTACAAGAAAACATAAATAATATCAAAATCTGTATATCCTAAGTCCTAAGTCATTACTAGTAAAACAAGAAATCAGCTTACGTCCTTCTACATTGGACAACAATTTCTCTGACTCCCTCTGACCAACACAGATTAAAAATGCAGTCAACACCTTCCTCAGCCTGGCAATCCTATCACATTTCCATTAATCTGGGATAAGGTTATATATCATCGAGCCTATATAATATTGCTAACTTTGAGCCAAAAAGTATTAACTTCTCTCTGTAGAATCAGATCCTTATTGGAGTGTCTAATATTATGAACATGACAAACCGTTGCGTATTTTCCCTGTTGAGATGCGTGACCGGTACTGACCTCAAAATATACTGTTGACGAATATCCAGCACTTAAAATTATTTGAAGAACGAATCACTCGGGTATCGGTAAGGTTTTTTTAATATAACTTAAGAGTGATAAGTCACTGATTTTTGAGCTATGGCTGCTGAAGCCATATTGGTAGTTATGTTTTTGTATGTATTTTATTTTATTTTTATCTTCTTCTAGGATTTGTTTTGAAATTAAAATTATACAAATCACGCCTTTAATTTTGTTAGTTAGTTGGCAGAAATTTAAAAATAAATCAATTTTAGATCAATAAATATATACGAGTGTATTAAGTATTAATCTAGAAACGTCAAATTTATTAAATTTGTTTATTATAATCAATAAAGAAAATTACTTATTTATATCAAATTTTTATAATTGAAATGAAATATATCTAACAATATTAATACATTTAGTGCACTGTGTCGAAAGAGACGATACTGGCATCATGATATTTGTTCCTTCTCTTTTTCAGTAGGTAATGTATATTATATACATATTTTATAGTAGTGCAATCGAATTCAATTTATACTGGTACATTATGCATCTTTTCCATTTTTCTAACCTTCCACATGTCTGTTATTTGCAAAAGAAAGGGTCGTCAGCTGCAAGATTCTCTTGTTGCGAATAATTTACTACCGTAATAACGCTGACAGATAATATAGAATACGAGTCAATAAGTATGTTTCCTTTGGCCCAAGTAAAGGGCCCACTTACCTGTATGATTGCTGTCCTGAAACTCACTAAGTAAAATGACCCTATTTTTGTGGGTTGAAAGGTTCTCGGAAGATGCAAATAAATTATTTATGCACAATACTTAGTTCTCCCTATAAATTACATCATAAAATATACCGATTACATTTTTTTAGTAATGAGGGGATGATTTCCGATTGAGGAAGTGCTCGTGTATTTCATATATATGTCGCTGCATCTTGCGTGACCTTTTTAAACATGGTTGGTCAGTAATACATCGAATGTGTCAAAAAGGTATACGTTAAGTGTTTTGTTTTTTTTTTAATATTTGTAGTGTAAAAACAAGTGAATGGCTACATTTTTGCATGAAAAACTATTATTTAACACACTCAAGAAAAATTACCAACCCAAAAATATTAATATTATTGTAATGAAATATTTATAACATTCTACATATTAGTTTTCATTTTGTGAAAAGGGTAATATGTTTGTCCCAGTAATAAAGCAAAGTCATAATCCTCCGACTTACCTTATACATTTATAAGCAATGTCATAATATATATAGATACAGGGGCGAACCGTGTATAGAAGCGATTATGCGCAGCTTACCATTATATTTGACTAACCATAATAATGTTTTACTGTAGCTTTATTTACAGAAAAACAAAAAATAATTACTTTTTATTTTAAATCATTTCCAGCGTTTGTATTTTTATCCTAATATAAATATTAATATTAATAAAGCGCGCCCAGCGCCTGCGGTGAGCCAAGAAACTAGCCAATTATTCCAGCTTATTTTTTATACAAATAATTGATCGGGTTGTGGTCCTGTGGCTAGTGTTTTGGACTCACGGACCAAAGTTCCGTGGTTCGAATCCCACTCTACCTCAACTTGATTCCATTTTCTAATAGTGAGTTATTTACAACTCGTTGAAAATATCCCTCAAAATTAAATATTTGGGTAAATCATAAGAACGCAAATATTTCTTTTTTTAAAAAAAATAATAAAAAATAAAAAAAATAATAATATAATAACAAAAATAGTAATAATAATAAAAATAATAATAATAAAAATAATAATAATATTAAAAAAAAATAAAAAAAATATTTCAAACATTTTAAGGGCTATTTTTCTTTGAGATGGTACTTTTGACATAAAACCATAATTGCTTTCATGCGTCATATTGCAGGACAAATGGCGCTCGACGCGGCCGTTTTTAACACTATTAATTTCTGGAACAATTCGGCCAATTGAATACCTAATATTGACTGATTTCATCGTGCTATTTTTTATTAGTTTTTTTAATGAGTTATGTATTAAAGTAATGGATAATATATCAATATAATATAATATATCACGAAGTTAGGTCGTTTTAGTTGATTTTATGGATGAGAGTTGTTGTATCACACATACCCATAGAAAAATATCATTTAGAGTATAAATTACTTACATTAAATTATATACCTTCTATGTAGGTACATATATATGATATTGTTTATTTACATTTTAAAGCTAACCAGTAAATAAAATCTTTACTCGCCACTGATAGATAAACATCTTAAGTAGAAAAGAAAAAGAAAATATTTACACTTCATTAAAACAATATTTTTAGCAAGTATCTCCAACCGTTTTAATTAAGAAGAACAATAGTGAATGAAAAAATAAATAAATAAAAAAGGTTTTAGGAAGTGAAATATGAAGAAGAATATTTATTTTTATTTTTATTTATTTTATTTATTTATTTATACATTTTATCGTAAATACATTTTTTTGTTCACTTATGGATATGAATATGAACTCCATATTACCTATTAAAAATGTTCTCCATCCCTGTTATGATTTGTTAATCTTAATAATTACCTAGTGGGTGAAATCCAGTTTTTTGTCTGCAAACATTTGGACAAACTAAAAAAATAGTGAAAATTTTACTTTTGAAACTAAATGACAACTCAACAAAATAAAGTGATTGTGAATTATAATGATTTTTAGAAGCTAATTTTATATAGTTAAATTTATTTAAAAATAGTTATTCTCAGTAGTAAAGATTTAAAAGAACTAGAACTTAATTTGCATTGAAATAAAAAAGAATGATCTTACCAAGGTCCTTATATGAAACCATATTAATTTGACTTAACCAGTCATCATTATTCCCTTTCCGCACCTAATGATGCATAGGCACTGCATTAGTACACCAACTGCAGCGTATCTTGATCATTTTTTTTAACATGAAGGTAAGATTGTCAGTCTTACGCTTCAGGTACCAGTCCAGGGACTATGAAATATACTAGTGTAAAAACATCCTTTTAAATATATGTTTCATATCAACTATGTCGGGAATCGAACCCGGGACCTCTTGCATGGTAGGCAAACGCGTTGACCATTACACCACGAGACCGGAAACCAATTGAACACTCAATCTTGAATTCATTTTATGATTTAAAGCGATAAAAAATAAATAGATTTTGTTTTATATCGTGCGACAGCTGTTTGGTATCGTTCATCATCCACGCAACATATTTATGTCTAACAATTATTGATCTAGGAATACCTGAAATCTATCAACCCCTTCCAGGTAACATCGCGTGATGTGGGAGATGTTCTATACATAGATGGAGCAGATAATATCTCTCGGCACGAGCTGGACACGGGACAACAGCCCTTAGTGGAGGGTGCGTGACTGAAAGAAGATGCGTGATGGGGAGGAAGAGATTAGGGTGTATAGAGGGCGGAGGTGGGCTATTAAAGAGCTGTGTTAAACACATGAATGTCTCAATAGAAAATAATGTAAACACCTATGACGACATAAAGGTACTGAGCTTTGACTTGGATTTAATAACATTTTATAAAGAATCTAACGGACATATTTACTAGCCTCAATATATGAATGGTTGAATATCTCTGAAAGAAACACATCACGAATTTTGAATGACAACATTTTTAGGACTTGTGGGCTTCAAACTTTTTTAAAAAAGCGCGTTCATAAAAAGACAGTAATGTTATTTTTTTTGGTTTTAACCTTATTTAAATTAATTAAAAACAAGCAGTCGGCCTCGCGGTGTAATGGTCAGTGCATTCGCCTACCATGCAAGAGGTCTCGGATTCGATTACCGATATGGTTGATATAAAATATTATTTAAAAGATTGATACT
The DNA here is from genome assembly GCF_059751315.1 of Micrasema longulum. Taxonomy (NCBI): domain Eukaryota; kingdom Metazoa; phylum Arthropoda; class Insecta; order Trichoptera; family Brachycentridae; genus Micrasema; species Micrasema longulum. Next base: position 236,974 of record NW_028278623.1, read on the forward strand.
TGATACTGACTGGAATACTCTAAAGAGGGAAAAAGCCACCAAGCAAAGAAGAAGCAGGTTTTACACCATTATTAAAATGGTCGTTGGTTGATAAATTATTTTACATTGATTAAATTAAAATAAATAAAATCAACAATGTTTTCAGTTGTCGGTCCACAGTCAATGAAACTTTTACACCAATATCTCGAGTTTAATTTCCCGGAATCAAACCCAGGACCTCGACCGTGGTAGGCGTACGAGCCAACCATTACGTACCACTTGATTTCCTTTTTCAATATTTCTACCTGAAAGTAGTCATTGAGTCGGAAACAAGGTTCTGTTTAAATTTTCATTCAATTTATACAATGCAACGCTGTTAATCAACAAAAGTCTTCCACGGCCGCACTGACTATGAATATGAAAATACGGTGGCAAATGGTTTTAGCAATTGATGTATCTAAAGAACTTCACAGTAGCTGACTTTGCCTCGACAGAGTGGAAGTCGATAGGTTCTGTGAAAGAAAAATGTTATTTTCTTGATAATTTTTGAAATTGAGTGAGTATTTAATTTCCATTTCTGCTCATAAAACCATAGTGGAAAAAGTAATATCATCGATGTTGGCCTAGTAAAAAAAAACGATAAAATGTGTCGTCTGCTGCCAGGGACTGTTGAATAAACATTGAAGTATTACGTTAATATTACGTCATAGAAAAAGTGTGGCCGGCGGTACTTATTCCGCAAGAAGCACACATAAAATGAAGGAAAAAAAATCTATTACACTTCTGAAAAAACATTGTAAAATTTCAGAACGTCCCGACGAGACCCAAGCGAAATATGGCAACCCTAACTTAGTATCACAATGGCTAAACATGTCAATATCAGTCAGCAAAACAAAAAGTCTTACAGTATCCAGACAACCTATAAGATGTAAGCTGACTATTGACAACAAGCCAGTGAATCAGGTCGTGAGTTTCAGATATCTTTCAACTCATAGAGATTTGTACACTGACGTCCAAGAATAGATCAACGAAATATTTTTTTTATTTTTTATTTAAATTTTATTGATAAACCCTTACGGGTTACATACATTTAACAAAATGTTTTCACTTTTAAAATTCACATTCTACTGTTAATAATAATATTTTTAACATCTTTTGTAAAGGTTGTCTGAGTCTTTTGTTTAGTTTTGTCTGGTAGTTTATTGTATAATTTCAGTCCATGGTTTATAAGTCTCGATTGTCCTTTTCTCGTTTTAAAAGATTGTATATGATATTTTTCTGATATTCTCGTATTGTGTTCATGTTTACTACAGTTTTTTTTAAAGTTTTAATTCTTCGTCTACAATTACTTCAGTGGTTAATTTATGAATAAATTTTAAAGATTCTAGTTTAAAGAGTTCAGTTACGTTTAATTGTTTAGTTTGTTCAAAAAGTTGTTTAGTTGCTGTTAGATAGGGAAGGTCATATACTAACTTTAATTTTTTATTTTGCTGTCTTTGTAGTCTGTTTATGTCATTTTGATATCCTGTTCCCCATAGTAGTTGCATATAACATATTTTAGTTTTTACATATGCTTCATACATTTTTTTTTTCCTTTATTGGAACAAAGTTTTTGATTTTAAAAAATAGACTCGATAAAGTCGCCACTTTGCTAATTAAATTGTTGATATGAATTGTCCATGTCAATTGTCTGTCTATTGTTAGTCCTAAGTATTAAACATGTTCAATTTCAGTAAGTCGTTTATTATTTATGAAAGCATCTACTTAACTGTGTCTGGGTGTCTGATGAATGTAATGCGTAGAAATAAGGATATGGGTATCGATAGCAAGGTCAGAATATGCGAGATATGTGTGAGACCCATCATGAAGTAGGCTGTGAAAGCGCGGGCTGACACTGTTCGTACCGAAGGGCTACTCAGAACTGCTGAAACGAAGGTCTTAAGGTCCACTTCTGGAAAAACACTCCGAGTCAAAATCCGTAATACTTTAATTAGAGATACGTGTAAAATAGAGGATATCGTACGATGGACCAGATCCAGACGAAGATACTGGAGAGAATGAGCAACGTCAAACTTGTGTACACTGCAGTCAATGAAATCCCATCGAGACAACGTCCACCTGGAAAATCATTCAAGAGATGGCGGAACAGTTGTGCCTCATCATCTCAGGAAAACAACTAGTTTTCTGTAGCACAGATCTTTAGATCTTGTAAAATTCGAAGAAGAAGAAGAAGATATAATATACACGTAATAAACAATAGATCAGATATCAATTTATTTGGGGAAATTATTGATAGCGTGGTACCAGGGTAGCATAAGGATATAAGCGTTTCCCAAATTACACTCCTGACCAAATATTTGTTGTATGCCGCTCACGAGACTCCGCAACATCTGAACTCGGCCTGTGATTAAGGCCCTAATTAGCACCTCGGCCGACCCTGCGGCGAGAAGAAATCATAATTGTTCTTCCAACACGCTATTCGGACGGACTGGGACATTAAAATAGACAGAGTAGTTTTTTAAAAATAATAATTCACAAGAAAAATAAAATGACCCGGCACTGCATTAGTTTACTAAATGCACCAAATACCGATAATTTGTTACATAAAGGTAAGGTCATTAGCCCTACGCTTTAGGTGTCAGTCCAGGCACATGAATTATAACAGCGTGGAATCATCTTTTTAATCAATATTTCATGTAAACTATCCCAGGAATCGAACACAAGACCTTAACTCTTGTGTGGCTGTGATGTCACATTAGTCGGCATAAGATACAATACTTGATAAATCTCGCTTATTTTTTAAAATGATGAACTCGTATTTTTTGTAATATTCAAAGGGGCATTTTTGCACCGGATTTAGAAAGTAAAATTTATAAAACTATGCTGGAAATTAAGACCGAAAATGTTTATCCTTGTTACGCGAATAACGAATATCCGCCAATTCAGCAACACATTTGTATAAGACAAAGCACGAAGATAGAACTCATAACAAGGAAGACAGAGACGCTGTTCTGTAGCGGGTGTTGTGTAAAACAGATTCAGTCGGTTGATGACAGTGATGGGGGACGCACGCTCGTAATATGAGCGGCGTATTTATGATTTTAAATTTATTTTGCTGTAACAAGGCTAAATTATATGTTTATTTCCATAAATTATGGAAAAGGAATTATTGAACAGTACCTATGTCTCCGCGTTTTTTTTTCTTTTCAAATGTCTGAAAGTAAGAATATTTCGTCTTTTACTAGTGGTAACACGATGTTACATCACCGCGCGAAAAGGAATTATTTACCACAGTCTTTTAAGAGCTAAGCATGCTGTGCAAACACGCCAGACACTGTACTTCGAGGCGGTCGCATCTACGCTCGATTTCCGTATTAAGGAATTTTATCTTAAAGTAGTTATCGAGTCGAAAGCACTCGTCCATGATTCTTGTTCTATTTGACTCTTTTAATTTGCCCCGATACAGAGTAAAAATACCTACATACAAAATAGTACTAAATCAAATATGTTTTTTTTTATCAAAGAATTATACATTACTGGCCTTTATTTTGAGTAAATAATAATAATAAATAGAGAAATGAAGGTTTTCTAGAAGGTGCACCGTGCACCTAAAATTTTAAAAATTATGTTGTTAATGGAATAACGGGGTTCTTTAAATCTAAAAAAATGCTTGAAATGAGAGTTAAAGAAATTTTTATTTTGCTTTGCAAGAGGTATAATAATATTATGGTTGATCCGTCCCTGATACGATCGTGATGGCGGAGTACCTCTGATTCAGAGGCCTTTTCAAGGGAATTATAGGAGAATTAATGTTTTTAATAAACCTTTTAGGATCCGCAGGTGGAGTACAAAGTCCAAATAGTCCCAAACAACACTCAATTTCAGTCAATAATTTATTATCCTCAATCATTAAAACACCTTTTCCGATCGTAATAACAGTTTAAACAACGAAATTAGTTTCAGAATTTCCACCACACACCTATTTACTATTTTAAGGATCAATCGTTTGTATATAAATAAATAAAATACAAGTGTAAATATGTGCATAGGTATATGAATTTAAATATAACTAATAGGCCCCCAGACTATCTAATATAGTTAGTACTTACTCTGATGTAACGTACCAAATATTGGAGCAATTTTAAATACTACTATTACGACCATCTTGCTATTTCTCGGATGGATGGACCGCCATACAAGTCTATCCTGACTTACATTCCTAGCTTCATCCACATTCGTAGGTACATGCACTTCTGTTGTGTCCGTTTTGGTTTATCCGATCATACCACGTCTTTCTTGGTCATCTTCGTCCTACGTTACCATTCATTCTCGCCAAATATATATGTTTTACGATTATTTAGTCATCCATTCGTTCTTCATGACCAACCATCTCAGTGACTCTTTCTTTATTTTATCAATTATAACTGTCTCAGATTTGCACTCTCGCCTGATTTTGACTGTGGAATCATCTCCCGTCCACCATCAAAGATGTTACAACATCATCTTTGTTTAAATCACGACTGAAGAAACATCTCCTATCTCTTCCTTAATCTCTCTTCCTTTCCTCTTTCCTCTTTCCTATTTTTTCTTTTTCCCTTTGAGTAATAGTTCTGATTCAAGGTAATTTGTAAACAAATACGTTTATTTCTATCAATTAATATTAATATATATTTAGCTATTTAATCTTTATTTTCTATTAAATATGTTCTGTAACTAGAATTATATAAAAAAACTATTATTTTATTGGTTGGTTGGAAGAAATTTCCATTTGTCAATAAGCCCGCCAACGTACAATTAACATTATGTACAAAAAGTTAAATAAATAAAATTTTATTATTTGTTAACCTGTCATACATTGATTTCCCAAAAATTCGTCTAAAAACCCGCGAATTAAAAATAGATAATTTAAAAAAACTATTGACTAGCTTAGAAATGGTTTCTCCAGCATTAAAATTATTATTAACTGTACCTACTTAAAAATAACAGGTTTATACAAAATGATAATTTTATATACTATTTAAATGGAGAAATTAGGTACCTATTTCATAAGATTTGTTTAATTACTGTATATATCGTCAGTGATACTACAATACCACCTTACCTGTTTTTAAACGATTCTTTTTGTACTGACAATATTTACTTGTTTAACTCACTAGCGAAACGTTTATGTAAATATGTGTATTAAATTTGTATAAAGTTTGTATTTAGTTGTAATATTGCATCGGTACTTGTATTTTTTTTTCTGAATAAACAAAAAAAATACTTGCGTATTTATAAAAGTCGTTCATCCTAATTATATAATGGGGACATACATTCTTTTTCTTTTTTTTGAAATAAGAGATACTGGATTTCTGATTATTTACTCAAATTTCAATTTTCAGACCATTTCCAAAAAGTTGTAAATAACTTGCGCTGGAAAAATGGAAATCGATTTGTGGTAGAGTGTGATTTGAACCCAGGACCTTTGGTACGTGGGTCCACAATACTACCACGGGACCTTAACTAGGTTAATTTATATTATAGGTTGATATAGTAATAACCACACATGTAGCAGCCAGGATGTGTAGTACCTATTCAATACTAAATGTAAATATTCATAGGTATACACCATACAAATATCACACTGAAATTAACACCTAAAAGTTATTTTGAAACACGTACGCTTATTTTTTTATTTAGGAAACATACGGTACAGTTTTAGAGAATACAAAATTAGACTTTATTATAATGGACTAGTGAAGTTTTCATATTATATTGCTTTCTGAGGTTATCAAACTATTTTTATTATTTTAAGTACAAGAATAAATTGCTATTTAATTATTAAATTAAAAACATGCTCAAATTCATTTAAAGAAAATGCAATATTTAAAGGAACCCAAACTGGTAAAACGGTTACTAAAAATTATCTCATCAATATTTACGTGAGTAAAAGTAATATTATAAGTGGAAAAACATACTAAAGTAATAAATTATTAAAGATTATTAAATAAGAATAAAAAACATGTTAAAATAAAAAAAAGTCTTCAAAAATATACTAAATATTTATATTTTTACGCCCCATAAATAAATGGGGCGTATTACTAAATACGCCCCATTTATTTATTTATTTATTTACGGACTTATTCAGTTCATTCAACAATGGAACACATATTTCCTTACAATACATATGGGCGCAATTGAAATAAAACACAACTTAAGAAAATTAAGGTTAGGACAAAAAAAAATACTACCCCAAGACAAGATCTGGTCTATCTTATTAATTGTTTAATCTAGAAACACAAACACCAAAAGAGTCCAGATCTTGTCTCGACTTTACAATGCGACACAATCGGGATATTGGTGCATGCAAGCCATAGTTTGTGCTGTGCTGATCAAGGAACAGAACATTATTATTTCGCAACCGGCGCCGGCGGAGCGAAACATTGAATGCCACTTATTCCAGTTACGATGGTATATCAATTAAGCCATTTAGTAAATTAATCAAAAATATACTGAGTTATTTCTACGTTTTTGTAAACTTGAGATTTTCAACATCGACTCCATTTCTCCGTAAGTTCCCTCTCGAGGCCAATCATCTATGCTACATTTCTTATCAAACGACAATCCATTTACAAGTATATTAAAAAAAAATATTAATGTATTTTTTAATGCATGTAATCATTATATGTATGTAACATAAATGTATTTCATTTTATTAAATGTTATGATATATTTGTACATAACCACTTACCGACTTGATTATGTCTACTGGTTTCGAGACGTACCCGTATCTTCGTCTTTTTACATGTTAGTTTAAGTGGTGCCCTGAAGAAGAAATGGGTACGGCTCGAAACCGGTAAAAAGTCGGTAAGTGGTTATATATGTAGGGTCCTTAGTCCAAAGTCGATGACACACACGTGTTTAATTAGTTCACCTGAAGTAGACTAATGACCAACGATGCAATGTCATCATTTTCTATCGAATCCAATACATTTGTATAATGCAACTTTATGAGTATTGCACAGGGACATCCAGCTGCAGTACATTCACACCGTCCCTACCACGAAGAAACGAATTGCATAGGAACGTCGTCGATAAAGAGACCAGAGTCAGCCCGTTCAGTCGGTCAGCCCAATAAGATCAGTGCAGTTCGCTCAGCTCCAGCGTGTAGTTCAAGTGCAGTCTCTTCAACCCATCATCGATGTAACACTCGTCCGACATAATTCATTATTTATTCGCCGTGTAATAAATAAACATCAAACAGCAACCTCGTGCCTTATCTGTTAATCTCTAACTGGGGTAGGAGCTCTAACCAACACTCAAAAACCTAAATCCTACATATACAAATTTTTTTTAATGCTTGACTACAAAGTTAGTGCTCTAAATATCACTAATGTATTATATTTCTACACGAACTTTGAACGGTTTGTATAAACCTGTTACTGAGCTCATGCAAAATTTCTTAATTTTAACTTAAATATGATGAGCTGCGATTTCTCGCACATTAAGTCAATTTTGTTTGTGGTGTGTAGTTAATTTATTGACGTTAATTAATAAACATACAAATTGAAAAATATTATTTGAAGGTGACGGAGGCGGCGGCGGCGCTGCGTCCGACGTAACTGCGCCGCGCCATCATCCCCTATGCTCCCCCATTTCCTTTAAACACAACTAGTAGCTTCAGGAATGAATCTCTTTGTGTTTGAAATTTGCCTGGGGAGTTTTATAGCCATCGCATGATCGTGGCATATAAATGCTAATCTAACTGATTCTAGTGATTTTATAAATTATATTACGTATTACCAACTCATTGTTTCAAACTTTCTCTTCACGTGACAGATCCGCACTAAGAATAGTGCAAAATTTTGTTAAAAAGAGTGACGTGTACTTGTAAATATAATTACCAATCAATCGATTTTGGAGTACGGTTAAATCGGATGGGGGGGTGCGAGTGCCGCAGTTTTAAATTGTCTATTTGTTGCACGAAAATCCATAATTAAATTATACTTAGAGTCCCGATACAGACATTTGCTTAAGAAATCAAATCACAACTTATGACACCAAAGCAATTATACGCTAAAACGCTTACAGATTCAAAATCTTTTCTTACACAAAATCCAACACAAAGAAAATTTAAACAAATACAAACTAATAGCACTTTCAAACAAAGAGATCTTGAGTATTATGCAATGAAAATCTATAACGTACTTCCACTGTCCATTAAAACAGTAACGAGAAAATGTTCAAAAAGGCTATAAAAAAATGGATCGTGGAGCTGGGTAGAAGTACAATGGATTGTCTCATTCGCCCAAACCTATATTGAATGACCTGCTCCATAAACGTTTGGTTCATGTTTTGTTTTTGTTCTTTTATGGTTCGTTTTATAATATAAATAATATGGGTATACAGAAGCTAAATATAAACATAAATTCATAGTGTTGAAACTGTCTTAACATTTATTTATAAAAAAAAGTATATTGTTAGGTGTCTTCAGCACAGGTATATTGTTTATACTGTGAAAAAAAAAGAATAAATAAATGAACACAATAAATGAATATATGAATGTCACATGAACGAACTTTTAAAGTAAAAGGTGTAATTTAAGGGAAAATTATATAAACACGGCACCATATGTATAGTATATTGTTTTAGACTTTTAGAGAGTTTGATATAACGATAAGCTATAAAACATATATAAAGCTCCTAGGCTGTCTGTACACATCAGACTAAATAGGCTGAGATGAGTCGGACATATTTAATTTAATTTTATTTTATTTTATTAACATAAACGGCAAATCTGCCTTTTACAAAAATGTATAATACTAACATAAATTTCTTTATACCCAAAATTTACAAAAAAAAAATTAACCTAAAAATTAAACAGCATATTCAGTAGAAAGTTTAAATAATAAAACATTCTACAGTAATACAACAAGAAAATCATAAGTACTGTTTCATACAGGTGGGCAAAGTAAACAAAAGACTGTATTGATTATGAAATGCATGAATAAATAAATATAATTACCATTCACCATCTTTGAAAAAGTTCAAAAGGTTTATTCTATAGGAACAATACCATACACTAAATATATCAGATACGTGGGAATAACTATTGCCGAGTTCACGAAATCTGTTTAATACGGCATTACAAGTATACACTGTCCGTGAATTGTTGATACAAAACGGTGGCACCTGTCTAGAGTGTCTAGTCATTCTTACATGCACCCTGAAGTTGATGAGAAATAATAGTTCAGGGCAGTCCCATATTGAATTACAATTAACTCAAAAGGTCTATGTGCAGCGAATGTCATCACCACGGGTACCAAACGAGTTTAAGGGCGCCCAGGACGCAGAAGAAAGGTCGGTAGACCGAGGCTACGATGGAAAGACGACACCGGAAGGATACATCCCAGCTACTGGAAGTCTCTAACTGGAGGGTTGTACAGATAGTGTTTTTCTGGGTTATTATGCCGTGTTTGTGGGCTTTGTATTGCCGACGTTTCGGAGCACATTGCAGTGTCCATCTTCAGGGCTGAAATTATAATAATTTCATGTTATAATTTCATGCTGAAATTATTATAAATTATAATTTCAGCCCTGAAGATGGACACTGCAATGTGCTCCGAAACGTCGGCAATACAAAGCCCACAAACACGGCATAATAACCCAGAAAAACACTATCTGTATTCTGAAGGCCGTGAAAACCCACGAACCTTGATGGAGGGTTGTAGACGACAGAAGGAGTTGGAGGCGGAAGATAATGGCTGTAGTGTCATTGAATTCATTTTCTTTTTCCACTTATTCAAACAGAAATCAGGTACATTCAATGGTTATAGTTTTGATGGAATTTTAAGTACTTATTTTTAGTTCTGAAACTAATGAATTACAATAATAATGTAATAAAAATCATATTTACAGGAAGCTACTTTAAAGTTATGTTTTAAATATAAGTCCACGTGTGTCGTATTATTTATAAAATCTTAAATACTCCGCTTGATGACTAATTTTCTTTAGCATAAAGTACTGATTTGGTTCTGTAATAAAATAAATTAATGATTTCATAAATAATTTAACGACTATTAGAGGAAATTTCGTATTGCGACAGTTTATTAAATTTGCCCCTCAAGGGTCACATTCCCGTATCAAATTTCGTAGGTAGGTATTAAAAGCCTATATTAATCAGCGTACTTATTTTACTTAATTTTATAGCAACATGTGCTAGATGTTCATAAATTTACTAGACACACCTTTCTATTACTTTTAACACTTTAAACCTTCGTGGGGGTGTTGTTGTCGTAAGTTTAGGGGTTTTAAGAAGAAAATAATTAAAAGAAAGTATATAATTATACAATTTAATACCACTCAGGTTATTATTATGTTTTTGTATTTTGTTTGCAAATATTTAGATAGACGGATTATACATGTGATGTTTGTAATTAGTTTTATCCTGTTTCTGATAGCTAGCTATACCCATACTAGTAGTTTCTTCCGAGATAATAATCGTGTTCTCTTTAGAGAATGCAAATTAAAATTATATTGCAACTTCAATTAGTTTGTTTTATTTATTTAATTAAATGTACAATACAGCACAACTACCAATTATTATTTTTAATAAATAAATTTTTGGGTTCTTACGATTTACCCAAATATTTAAATTTCAGTGGCTATTTTCAACGAGTCGTAAATGACTCACTATTAGAAAGTGGAAATCAAGTTGCGGTAGAGCGGGGTGCGAACCTCGGACCTTTGATCCGTGAGTCCACGATACAAGCCACAGAACCACAAGCCGATTCATTATATTGTACATATATGATTAGTATTTACGAAAAGATATTCGCATTATTATAAATAAGGTACAACAATTAGTCCATAAAAACTAAATTGAACAAAGATAATCGTGACCTTTAACTGAAATAAAACAGTGACAATATGAAGAAATAAAATATTTACTAGCGTATTTATAAAGGAATCACTTATATCAATTAAGTTATATTAGTGGAGAGGGAGTCTAAAGTTGGTAATCCCAGCATGGAAAAGATACACCTCTCTCGTTAGGCTGTTCAACACACCAATCATCCTCCCCACGGCATCATTAACGGTAAATTTGTCCTGCATTCAGGGTTGTGGTCCCGTGGCTAGTGTTGCGGACTCACAGATCAGAGGTCCGAGGTTCGAACTCCACTCTACCCCAACTTGATTTCTATTTTCTAATAGTGAGTTATTTACAACTCGTTGAAAATGGTCACCAAAATTGAAACATTTGGGTAAATTTTAAGAACGCTAATATTTCTTTAAAAAAAAAAAAAAACAAATGGTCTGTGTGACTTAGCTCTTAAGTACATATTTTTATTTTGTACAAGCAAAAATTCTTATATACATATATTATATATATATATATAGTTGGATAATTTATATAGCGCCATTTTTGTGAAAATCACCCCAAGGGCGCTGTACTATCCCTTTAATAAGTATCCCTGCACGCCTTGCAGCTACAGAGCGCCTGAGGGTAAGTAATCTAGCCCGCATTTACATTTTGCTTTAATTTGACAATGAAGTATAGTGTTTGAATGATGTTAAAATAAAAACATTAAAAAAACTCATTTTTAAAATAGGAGCTAGATTATAACAAGTCTTGCAGCTACTGAGCGCATGGACAGTTGAAATTCTAGACCCCATTTTCAAAATTTATGGTTGATAAAAGTAACATGTTGAAGCAAGATTACCAATCGTCCAGCAGCTACAAAGCGCATTGACGAGTTGAATTCTAGCAACTTAAAATTATATCAATAAATTTCCAAAAAATAAACATTAAGAAGACTAGATAATTTGTCAAGTGTTCGTGCAAAAAAGTAAACAATAAATAAATAGCGCACTGTTCCAACATTATGGTCAACAAAATAAAGAAAGATATCCGAACGGTAGCTATTGTAGACTGTAGGTATCATAGCCGGCCATGTGGCCAACAGGCTGCTCGCTTATTCCTAGAACTGCTGTAACCGCGGGATGGTTGCGTATTGTTCCGATGACTTGGGGTCGATTTTGGTCTGAATTGTTTTGTTCTTTGATAGGTACGCAAGATTCCAGCTCAATATTAAAAAAAATAAAAATAATAATTAATTCAAGTATTTTTTAAACGAATTTGTTATAATTTTTAAACGATAATATTATTTTTAGAAACGTATTTTGAACTAAGAATATAAAGTTAATTTCTTTCATTAATTATGATGGTACATGGAAAGGGATAATAAGTTTTTTTAATTAAAAAAACATTTGAATATAACCTCATGTCGTGGTATTTGTGAGCATTAGTAATTAATAAGTGTGCGTCAAATTTCCTCAGCTCATCATATTATCTCACAGTGGGTGCTCGAAAGTAGTTCCGGCACCCATTACCAAAGTATTCTAATATTAGCAGAAGAAAATCATATTGAACGCCACTTCCTTAAGCATTTCCCCGCGGGAAAGCGGAAGTAGCCGGCGCCGGAAGTCCAGCCCACACTTCCCGCCCGAACACTAAATTTAATTTATAGCCTTTATTTATTTCCTTCGCGGGTCCGAGTTCCCCCAAAGCGTGTTGTTTTTAGGACTCTGCGGAGGGAAAACACAAAAAAGGTAATTGTAAATTTTCTTTAGTGCTTCGTGAACTTTTATTGTAAGAAAAATAAATACCCCTTGAAAAGGAAATGCTAATAAAGTAGAGTAACAAGGAGCTAGGCGCGATCAGAGCGGGGAAATCTCCAAACATAATCGCAGTTTTGTTATTTACTACTGGAAATTACTAATCTTACTTCGAGATATGAGAACACTAATAGTCACGAGTATTTTAACGTCGAATTTACAACCGTTTTTGCCTTCGCCTAATCATTTAAAGAAACTTTATGTTCGTTTAATACATTAATATTATATGTTATTCTGTTTTTTTATTTTTTATTATCTAAATAGCCACAATCAAACTGTAATAGTTAAACTTCAATCATTCATTTGGATTTCGTGAATTTTTTGATAACGATTAATCTTAAATTTATGCTCAGTCTCAATTGGAACTCGTATCTTGATCTACAAGTTCGTTTGAGGTATATTATTTATAGATAGCTGGCAAGGACTTTTCATTTAAAAAATATCCAGTCCTATAGACGGTTGAGTTATTTTTCACTGTTTTTAAATCAAATTAAAACCTTAACAATATAACTAAGTAAAATTAATCACAAATGTTAAATAGCCAATTGAGTTATTTTTCACTGTTTTTAAATCAAATTAAAACCTTAACAATGTAACTAAGAAAATTAATCACAAATGCTAAATCTTATGAACTGTAACGAGTTTTGGTATGATAGTACGGGTTAAAATGCTTTAGTTTTATTATGTTACAGTAATTTCAAATTTATAAATTGTGTATTAATAAAATAACTGTATTTAATAAATTCTAACAATATTAAATTTAAAAAAAGAAAAACGTTTATTGTTAAGTGTCCTCGGCACGGGTTATCCCAGTGATCTCACGTTATTTTTATTGTTTATAAGGTGAAAAGAATGAATAAATGAAATGAAATGCAAAAAAATAATGTGAAAAAAATTCAATAAGTTATGGATACATACTTCCGAAGTGATATTAATTTATCGAAAAAGATAAGTGTAGGAAATTATTTTTTCTGATATTTATACTTGTAAAATACAACAAGGAGCTAAGCGATCATTGTTTATATGAAAACAGATTAGAAATACATCCCTTATTTATTATTCAATAACACAAGATAATTCATGTTAAACATCCCTTTATTATGACCACCCCCTCCCCGTATGGCCCACCCGTGATAAGGGGGCGTAACGAACAGTTACCTACATACGTGCGCGAGGGGCTCACAGTCATCCATAACTAGAATTATCTAAGCATAATCATTTACCCTTTTATTGTGATTAGACTGATTAGGTAAACCTTTTTTTACATTATCTTTTTTTTCATTCATTTTAAGAACCAAAGATTTGCACAAGGCAGTAGATTTAGTTGAGTTAAAACTGCTTATTAAACCGCACACAGATAAATTAAAAACATTAATTATAATTTTTCAACATCCACATAATTAAAAGGAATTATAATGTTTCGTTCATCATAGCAGTTTCGTTTTTAACCAACTTTATTAACAACCATTTTCCTATATTTGGTTGTAAAAAAATGTGTTTTTATAATATCCTTTACCCTTAATCCTTTACTGATAGCCTTTACCAATTACTAACATAAAAATTATTATAACACGAACCTCTCAAATAAGTAAGATTTCAGGAAGTTTCGAATACTGGCCATTCAGGTCCCGGGTCTGATCCTTGAATATTTGTTTTAAATGTGGTATTACTCTTCAATATTTGAAGCATCATTCTGATCTGAAAATCTAGATACCCTGCGATTGGAGTACCGAGTATTTGATGGTTTTTATATATTGTTTGTTAATTTAAATAAGGGGGGGTTTAGTCAATGTGCACCGTAAACGTCAGGCGCCGTGGCGTAGTTGGTTAGACGATTAACTGTGAAACTGGCGTCACGGGTTCGATTCCAGTTCAAGAAAAAATCCAAGAAAGATTTTTTCTTGATTGGTCTGGGTGTTGTGGTGTATTTTTCATTACCTCCTTCCATATCCCCTCTATCCCACATGCTGACATGTCTCAAAATAGAGGCTTAGCGGGTTATTCCTTTAAAAAAAAAAAAACACCTACGTACCTATCAATAAAACAACTCGTACACTTTTATCCGGTTGATAACTTTAACTCGTACAGATACGATCGAAAGTCATACTGTTATAGGTGTTTTCGTTATTTACATATAAATACAGTGCTTGCCATTTTAAAATTTCGGTATCTTGCAGTATAATATAATAAAAGGGTCGAATATGGAGTCTTATGGTCTCATAAAGTTTGGGATATGTTAAATTAATTTTATTTAATATATTATGTACTGGTGTAATGAATAAAGAAGTAAAAAAAGACATAATTTAAAACAATATTGTGCTGAAATCAAAAATACTTTCGTAAAAAAATAAAAATATATTTGTGATTTGTGAATGATTGCGTCGTATTTTAAGCTTCTTTAGAATTGAGGTATTTTAACGATTAAAATCTAAGCTATAGCTTATATTAATAAACATCTTATCATTGTTAACATGTTTTCCGTAGTTGTATCTCTTTCAGGGTGGCGTAGCCCCGCGTTGGACCTCGAAGTCCATTGTGTGCGGGGACAAGCGCCGGAAGAGGCTCTATAGGACCTAAATTCGTAAAGCCTGACCGCCAAAGCCTTTGTCTATTCTAGCCAATCGGAAGTCAACCGATTGCTTGTTTTGAGTAACTCAAATCTAATTTACAAAGCGTTGAGAAGTGATTTTTTTTAAACTGGCGGCATCCTTTGTTTATGCGGATGGGAAAACAATTACCAATCATTGTTAGGGTAAAATAAGTGAAATTCAATTAAAACGTAAAACTAAACGTCATCTCGGAGCACCATGAATAAATATTCGAGTTGTTGAGGAGCGGACGAGGTGTGCAGATAAACCTCGAAACGGAGGAGAAAAATTTACAGTGGGATGTATGGTTGAAGGGGAAGGTTGCGCAACTCCATTAACCTGCTGCTCTGATGAGGCGTGATGTGGAGCTGGAATCTGGTGGAGAAAATGGCGGTTCCGTGACGCTAGCACAGCTTGTGTCTGGCACAGCTCGGATGTTCATAGTTGTGTTGGAAGCACATCTCTCATTGAAGTTCACCGGCTTGATGTTAGTTGTTAGAAAATTTAAAAGAGGCAAAAATTTTGCTCCACCGAGCAGTTTTTGCTTTAATTATAATTAGTTTAACTTTTAATCGTTCGGAGGTGGCCATTTTTTATCTTAAAAACATTTTTTTAAATAAGAGAAAGAAATAAGAAAAATTTGAACCAGAATTAGATTCTTGCATAACTGTCTGTTTTAAATCCGAAAGCCTAGATGCAGTGGTTAGACTGGCTAGATGCTGCCCTATTAACATTTAAAAGGATCTAGCCATAAAAACGTTTCCACGAATAAATTTAGCTTTTACATCTGTTTTACTATATTCCTGAGTGTGCGCATCGTAATCCGAAAAGAGCCGGCTTTGTAACACCTTGGTAGATAAATACAAACGAAATTTAAGCACACCGTCTTGGTAATTGTCAAAAGTCACATAAAAATCATGTTCAAGCGAGCATTTTTTGCTTGAATTTGGATTTTCTGGAGTTTATTATTGCTATGAAGCGGCCACTTTTTATAACGTGAGGCGTAAAGCCTTTATAATCGCGGCTCAGATCCGATTTCCGACATTGTTGAGATAAAATATTTATTTAAAGAGGTGTTTTACATAAGAATATTTCAGCCTTTAGTCCCGACCCGTAAAATTGATCGTGTTACTTTCATGTAACAAAGATGATCAATATACGGTGCGATCAGTATATCAGTACCCTATCCGACAGTAGGTTTGAAAAAGGAATGATAATGCTGCAAAATTCAGACAGCCTCCGGGGTGTAGTAGTTAAGATGCTCGACTCACACACGGAAGGCTCAGGGTTTGATTCCCGGTGAGAACACAAAAATTAAATGTGATTTTTATTAAGCCTGGCTGTTCTGTGTCGTAATTCACCTCTGTTATTGGGCTTCTTGGCCTGTAGTGGAGCAAAAAATATCAATTTTTTTTTCTTGAGATTGTCACTAATTAGTAGTTCTAGAGAAAGCAACATTATTTTCGAAGTGTCACTAAACGGATCGCTGAATACGACATTAAATAATTAAAAGACTTTACAAATTTGAAATTTTTCAGGAATCCACTAATTTTTCACTACCTATAGACTGTTTGAAGTAGAACATTATAAGGTGTGGATGCATCTAAGGAAGTACGATAATAATTTTTATTTCCAAAAAAAATCAAATATTTTAAGAAACTTTTGAATTTTGCATAAGTATTTTCAATATAATATAAACTGTACTACTCTGCAACTTAAATAAATAAAATATTTTATTGAAATTTCCTCCTGAATATCGCATCGTCAGTAGGTACTCAGATCTACCTACGCGTCCTTATTATTAATGCGATAAATGATGCGCAACCTGTTATTTTCTGCTTATTAGAATACAGACCGCAAGTCTTTATAATATGACCGTCTCATTATGCGCCAAAACAGGGGCACGCTGTACTTTCTCGTACGATGTATTGAGACGATCGTTTCCTTTGTTAATCGTTTCAAAAAGTGTTCAAATTAACCAAAAGCCTCAACACAAGGTCGCGGTCACGCGGTCACGTGGTCAGCGAGACGTCACGGGCTGATCAGTGATCAGAAGACACCAGGGACAACGGCCCGAAATAATGTGTATCATTACGCATCACCATATGGCAATGAGTCCAGCGACTGGATTATCTTTTATCATAATGGGCACGCGACGGGCGCGGTCGTTTATACCGCCAGTTTAATGCAATTTATTGTTGAAAAAAATGTGCGAAGCGGTCCATTGTTGCGGATAATGAGGGGTTCCTTCTCCACAAGGTGGTCAGCAACTAGCGACACCTTCCGCCGATAGACCAGAGGAAGAAAGTATAGAAGACCAAGCACGAAACTGGCTAATAACATAATAAATGCAACTCACGCACGGAACCTTGTAATCATTTTGGTAGATTAACCGTGAGCTCTTTATGCATCAAAAAGAATACTTTGAAAATTTTACATGTTTATGGAAATGAGTATAATAGAGGCGCAAATTTATTAATTTTATGCTGCCATTACAGATATTACAAGTGCGCGTGTTTGAGAAATAATTCTGTCATAATTATTGACTAAATAATGCAAGTAAGTACGTTATTGCGCAAAGTGGCGGCTTCCTGTTATTTCTTTCTAACATTGTATTGTTTTATAATTATTAGCGGTGATAAAAAGGTGTTAAACATACTCCATACTTGATAAAAACAAGGAGTGTTACTTTGTAAGTCGATTTCTCGGGATCCGAAGGAAAATAGCCGATACCGCGATACAAAACTGACAGTTGCTTACGATGCTTTTATCTAGACCGGATTAAACAATAAATAATTAGTATGTTCGATGAACTTTTTGAAGTTGACATAAAAATTCAACGAAGATAAGTTTTAACCTTTTTAAGAAGGGGAATAGGCAAGACTATTTTCATACCCCTAATACAATGCAAAGAAATATATTATTAACTAATTTTACCGAAAACAAAATGGTAAAAACTATGTAACATAGAAACATTAAAACAAACAAAAGTTATTTAAAGTATATTTTTAAAAATAAATTAGCATTTACAAGCATAAAACGAAGTAAAAAAATTATATTGTGAGTAAAAAAATGACATCAAAATCGATTTATAACTAACAAGTCCAGAACAATTTTTTTTCATTAGGAAAAACTACAATATAATAAATATAGTCCATACATATGGTTAAAGATTTTCACAAATAATAAAATGTATTACGCAGTAAAGAAATAAACATGAAATATAAAATTTAAAAAAAGATAAAAATAGCACTGAAAAAAGGTTTGGGATGAGGAAATAGAGTGAAGGAGTGGAGGAAATGGATTTTTATAATATAATTGATGAATTAGAAATTAACTCACGATAATAGCATAAACATATTAAAAGATACGTAAATAAATTAATTATACCGTGACAAATACTTCATTTTAGAGCTCTTCAAAAAGTTTTCTCTGAAATCACAAAATTTAGTATTAAAAATATTTAAATGAGGACAAAGTAAGTTATATTTAGACCAGCTACGATAGCTGAATGAGTTTTTAACATATTTTATTTTGGCAATGGATTGCAAAAAAAAAATATCGGTCCTGTTGACTTAACGGGATAATTTATTGAAATACGCTCTAGGAAATAAGAACTATCGATAAAATAGTTCAAAAATTTGAAGACACAAGCCAGATCAGAAATGCTTCTTTTTGGAGGAAGAGTCTTCGTACACTTCTAAATAAGTTTGGAATTTACAATCCAGAAGTTTCAGGAATCTTCGAAATATTTCAGTTATTCATTACATTACCCACCATATCCATGGAGTCTGAGGATAGGCAAGAGCCTGTGATAGTTGATTTTAGAACTCACAAAATAAGAAAGAGATCTATGGCGGGTATGTCGACCAGATGCTTTCATTAATAAA
This sequence comes from Micrasema longulum, assembly GCF_059751315.1. Classification (NCBI taxonomy): domain Eukaryota; kingdom Metazoa; phylum Arthropoda; class Insecta; order Trichoptera; family Brachycentridae; genus Micrasema; species Micrasema longulum. The sequence continues at coordinate 256,088 of NW_028278623.1, forward strand.
ATATTAATGTTTTACCTATATTTATAAATTTTATTTTTTAAATTTTACCTCTCCTCAACCTTATAAATTAAAAGTATATTAAACAATATAAAAAAGATTTTCAGATTCAATCTTTAAAAATACCCGCTTGCTCAGGAAAATGAATTCAATGGTCAATAAAAAAAACAATATCAAGGAGTTTGAATCCCTTGTTTTGAGATTATTAGGTTAAAATATAGTTACAGTCAGATGTGTTCTTACAATGTTTTGAGTCTATCCAAATGTTTGTAGATAAAATACTGAATTTCACCCCCTAGGCTGTCATTAAGATAAATAAATCACAACGGAGATGGAGAACATTTTAGAGATGGAAATATGGAATTCTACGCATTTACCGGGGTTATGACCTGTCGTTGGGTGATTTTAGTGGACACTTTGTACACTGAGTAATATTCATTTTGACTATGTTTGAACATCCATATTTCTTCAATTCTTCCATCTGTTGATTTTAGTGAATTTAAAGAGCACATACTAGGCACATACTAGGCAACACATACTAGGCAACGCCTGTGAACAATTTTCAAATTTTAACTAGTCTATTCATTTCTAGATACTAGAGAACAAATAATTGATGAAACCCTACTGTGAAGTACGAGATATTTATATTTATTTATTTATTTAAACGCCTTGTAGGCTTTTGCATACACATTTACATTTAAAGACAGACATGTACTTTACACTTAAGTAGCAAAAAATAAAAATGAAGACTAGTAAGACAAAAAAAGTATATAAAAATAATAATTATTACGTATTAGTAAAAAGTATAAATGAAGAAGAGTAAGAAAATTTAAAAAGTAATCATCTTTACATATTAGTAAAAAATATATGGGTATACATAATACTTAATACATACATACAGGGTGTTCTTTAAACCTTGTAACATCCGAAACCACGATGACTAGTATGGGCAAGAAAACATATTAGCATATTAAAAAAAATATTGAGAACGAAGAAATTTTTTTAAATAAAATATTTTTAAAAAAATGGTTGCTTACTTCTGCAGTGGAGAAGCGAGAGAAGCGCGGACGCGCCGTTTTTGGGCGTATCAGACTTCCCCTCCCCCTCCTCGTTTCGCCCGTAAAGAAGTAAGCAACCATTTGCTTTTCAATTTATTTTAATGTGCCAATATGTCTTCTTGCTCATACTAATCATCGTAGTTTTGAATGTGACAGGGCTTAATGAACATCATAAGCAAAGGAAAGAACAGAAGTTATATTGAAAGAATCTTAAAATTAGAAGAAGTTAGAAAAGTAATAATTTAAAATACAGATACATATAAGTCAATAAACGGTACACAATTGAAATAAACATAATATTATTTACGTATTTCAATGTGATACACTTCCCTTTAAAATGTAAAGGTGTTTTATTAAATATATCACCACATTGCACATTTACATATTTCGCTACATGTCTACGTAGGCACCGCTAACGGTCGGGAAGGGGACAGGGTAGTTGCGGTCAGGTTCAGCCACTCGACAGGACGAGGGGAGGACGACCGACTCCTCACTCTTTGCTCCTTAACTCCAGGACACTGACCGCAAGGCGGTACACCCATCTACAGAATGCAGACTAACTACCCCGTGTGGTTGGTCCGTAAAACCATTCATGAACAACGACTAATTTAGCACTTAAATCGATTTACTTATTTGAAACAGTTTATGTTTGAAACAATAGTCCTTAAAATAACGAATGATTAGAATGACAGTTGTCAGAAAAACTGACGACATAGCTTTGCAGTAACGTCTAAGGAGTGATTTATATTGACACACGAAAAATCATTCGTATTTGGTATATTTTTTTTTTTTTTTAATACAATGCTTGATATATAAATCAACATGAATATATCAAATCTGTTTTAAAACTAAAATAAACCTAATTATTAACGACTTTCTTACAAGGTTACATCATTTTGCAAAAACGTTAGAGATGGACAAATTAATCTATGTAATTTGATCGAACAAAAAAATAATTCGTTTGATAATGTTCACGAAAAAAGTAAAAATTATGTCTTATTTTTTGGTGAATAGTTGTATTCAGCACACTATAATAGGCTTGTTTTTGCGTTTTTATATCAATTTTTGGAAACAGAGTTTCATATTTGCATGAAAACCGTGACTCATTGCAACCCTACTGACAGGTAAAACCCCGTAATTAATTAATGCAACAAATATTTTTTTAAATAAGTACATGAATTTTTCAGAAAACAAATTCAATATACAGATTTCGAATTAATGTTTAACATTCAAGGATAATTTTCATGAAAATGCATATTATTGTTATTTCTATTTTATTCATAAATGTTGTTCTTTTAATTAATAATGTTTTGTATACGTATTTATACTTTATACATATGTGTATAAAAGGTTTAATCCGATTTTTCTCTTCTATTTGTGGTTTTCTGTAATATTGTTTGGCTCCCTCTAAATATTTGTTAATATTGTATGTTGTATTACAATATTTGAGTTTGTCCAAATGTTTGTAGACAAAAGACGGGATTTTACTCCTTCTAGAGTCATTAAGATTAACGAATTGCAACAGGGATGGATAATAGAAATATGTATGTTCAAACGTAGGCAAGATAGTGAATGTTACACATTGTGTAAAGTGGCCACTCAAACCAGCCAATGACAGTTCATAAGCCCTGTAAATGCCTAGACTTCCATATTCCGTTATTTAAGGTATTCTCCATCCCTGTTGTAATTTGTTAATTGTATGTTGTGTTTCTGATTGGCTTATTATAACCACAAAACGGTATTTTCATATTTTTTTACCTTTCAGAAAATGTTTTCCAGAACCAAAATGAAATACAAATTGAACTGCAAGAAACCTTTATGCAAAATATTTTTTTCTTTTTTAAACATGTTTCTGAATAAATAGATTTTACTCGTATGACTTTTTAAGTGTTATAATTCACCAGTCATTATTCATAAATTTGCAAGATTTCAAAAACAAAAGCCAGGTATTTCATTGTTAGTAGTAAGTGTTTTCGCGATTTCATTAATACATTTTCAGTTTGAAAGCGTCCATTTTCAGCACGAAATAAAATATTTACGTTATTCTCCCAACATGGCGGTCAAATTGCCCACAAGTAATGTTCTCAACAATCGCCAGCTATTTGGGTTAATGATAAAATAATAAAGGTTCTTTTATCGCCAAACCGTCGATGGAAATGTAGGGAATTCAAACAATGGCGGAGAAATCATTATCCGAAAAATAAAATACAATTCAAATAGTGATTTTTATTTAACACTGGGATACACTTATAACACATTCAAACATTTTAAAAACATATTTAAATAACATATTCAAATGTTAATATGCATTATATTGTATATTACTTAACTGCTACACAAATTGTAGAACTCCTCGATAATGTTTTAAATGAAGGTACCAGTTTCTTAATCATCTTCTATTCTACATCCGCTTCCTGTGGAGCATGTGGACATCACCTCAATCGGCATACAGAAGACCTTATCGCTAGTCAACGCTCTGGCATCCCCATCCCGAATATAGCCGAACAATCGTCATCGACGGCCTTCCAGGATGGCGCGGGTGGGAAGGAGAAGCAACATGGGTTAAGAATCTCTGAGCCATCCGCAGCACGTGCAACTTTACACTTGTTATAGTAGACTGTTGCGTTCGTTCTCGGAATTCAATGTTGGTTATAAAATCAAACCACATTATGCCTAATATTCTCTATAAGCACTTATTTTCCAAACGCAGTTTAGGGTATTTTTAATGAACATTGCCGTGAAAATATATCACATTTTCACGACCTTCTTCAGGCGCGCTAATAAGGGTAGTACGGGGTTAGTTTAGCATTTTTTTATTTAGTCACAACTCTTAAGCGGTGTATCAGATTGACTTGCTTTCTACAATCTTAGATATAAATAATTTACCTTGCTTTAAATGTTTTAGAAAATAAAACGATTTCAGTTTTGGTTAGGAAGATATTGTCATGAATGTGACGAACTTCCGAGTTGCTCATCCTGCCCCATGGTTGAGATACGTTGAGCAAGGGTGTGAAGCAAGTTGGGCAATGGAAATAATAATCTCAATTTTTTTCGCAAATATTCAAAACTTTCAATAAAACTGCAGTTTATAATCAATTACATAATTTAAACTGCTTTAGAAAGTCTAAAAAGACCAAAAACGTATTGTTTCCACAACAAAATAAAATCTAAAGTAAGCAAACATAATTATTTTTAACCTTTGGATATTATGTCACTATTTGTACTGACAATTATGTTTGATTATTGCTTTTTAAGTATAATATATACTATATTAGTTTGAGGTAAGTGACTTATTATGATATTATGTTAATAAAATTTGTATAAAACCACTCACCGACTTATCTGTCTACCGGTTTCGAGACGTAACCCGTATCTTCGTCAGGACAACAACACTACACCAACATGCAAATACCACTACACACCTTCACCATAGTAGATTTGTAATGTCTAACCTGCAAGTCGATTTTATATTTTTGCAAATCTACTATGGTGAAGGTGGGTAGTGGTATTTGCATGTTGGTGTAGTGTTGTTGTCCTGACGAAGAGACGGGTTACGTCTCGAAACCGGTAGACAGATAAGTCGGTGAGTGGTTTTTTACAAATTTTATTAACATAACATTAAAATGTTGGACCACAAAGTTAATGCTTTGAATATTAATAATATTATGACTTATTATGATCAAAAATATGAATGCAAAGTTTTTTATCATTGAGTTGAGCAAGCCTGCCCAACAAGCCCCGACTAGACTTAGGTATGAAAACGATAGCCAAGATATGAAAAAAACGAGGGCAAGACTTGGGATCAAACGACCATTTGTAATCATAAATAAAATAAATACATAAAATATATACACGTATATAATCGTAGGTGGATATTTTTGTCCAGGAGAAAAATAACGACCAACGAATTTTTTACCTTTTATTCTCAAAATAAACAAAATTCTCGATTGTTAGCCGTGCGGCAACTAACTGTCAGGTAATGTATTCTTCTTTCTCGTCTTCTTATTTCCCTGATAAAAAGTGTGGTCGTAAGATGCGTAGTATTTAAAATATATGAATTTCCCAAAATGCTTCTATGCTCAACTGGCCCCGCCCCACCTTACTAAACCACGAGTTACGAGGCAGATTTGTCGTAAGTAGATAGCTATTTACATAAGTGTTATGTTTTTTTGTCGTTAATAAAAATAAAAAAAAACAACGACTTCGTTTTACTAAATTAATTATTTTTTTTATCGAATTTAATTCTACTGGGTACCAAAAATGGACGTAAAAAATGACCCAAAGCGTGGTTTTGCATACACGGGACGACGGGACGGGACCCCACTAAATTATCGAATTTTACGGACAACGTAAAAATGAGTTTATGGAATAAAGTTCTATGGTTCTACTGCGGTTAGACGAAGGGCGAAGGAAGGTCAGGAAACCGACAGTAGGCAGAAGGCAGTAAATAGACAGGCATAATGGGGAACCGTAAAGTGCGGACCGCGGCCTGAGAACGGAGAAAGGAGCAGAGAACATAATATGATGTGAGTAGAGTCTGAAGGAACTCGAGAACCCAGACAGTAACATTACGCTTATTGGATAATAACGCGTGGGTAAATGGCACGTAGTTGATTTGTCGTTTGGTTATTTTGTATTTTATGGTCGCTTTGTGTTTTCGCTCAAAAGCCACGGGCTCTGTGGAATTGTGGAGGGGTTGATTATTCATTGTTTATCTGGAGTAATGGAGTGCGGAAACCAACTCGCCGCACTCTGTAGCAGTTTCGATTAAAGCAATTATTTACTTGTTTGAAATAGAGGACGAGGTGGCAGGGGCGAATCATCGAAATAAGCAATTATGCACATCTTCCCATTATATTTGACTAATTTACCACCACCGTTTATATCTTCCCACCAAAAATATCTACGAAGTGCGCCAAGCGACCAGCCCGTTCTCAGTGAACGATTAAACTAGCCGATTACCTCAGCTTATTCCTCTATACAAAAAAGGACAAAATATTTTACATCTTTCACCCAAATCTTTTTAAGTACTGAAACGAGCTTGCAGATTATAAATAGTATTTGAAGATTTTCCATTTGCAAACTTGTATTTTAAGCATTATTTCTGCGGAACTATTTTTCTTTGGTAAGATACCGTTGACATATTATGTATCACATAGGACATGTGGCGTTCGCAGTGGCCGTTTCTGACATTATTCATTTTAAATGAAATCGGCCAGTGCTCAGTGTTGAGTGTTGACCGTAACTGCTGAATGTCATTGTGGTATTTGTCAATAAACTTTTGCACAAGTATTGTAGTATAAATGTGTAGAATAAAAGTACGCATATCGAGTGGTTAATAATAATTGTTGTTTGAGATTATTTTCACAGAACCACAGAAAAAATAGTCATTAATAATTAAATGAATCGCATATTACGTACTTATATATAGGTACAAATTGATGATCATTTTTTGTAGATTACCTATAAAATAAATCACGGCTCGCCACCGCGAGGTGGAGGCAATGATTAAACAGTAAAATCAAAGTATTTTTTTACTTTTTTAAATGGGTTTGCAGGTTTTCACGGTGGCCGTTATCAATATGTATCTTTTTTGGGTGATCCCGTGTTCGGTGAATTCATTTGTTTCAGTTAACATAGCAGGAGCCATCTTCAGGGTAAACTGAGTGTTTTGTAAAATGAAAACAAAAATATTTTTATGTACCAGTAATTTGTACTGTGTTTTTTTTGGTGTTTATTGCCGGGAACTATGTAGAGTTTAACCTGTCATCATGGTTTATGTTATTTGGGTGTTTGTGTATTTCAATTGTCTCTTTTATTTTTAGAGTATTGTAATTTTTAGGTTTATGCAAAATCTTAGGTTTGAAGGCGAAAACACGTTTTGTGTCTATAAAGTATTCAGCTATTGCAGATTTTTCAGGGTGCTCTAGTTAAACAGTTAACAAATGAGCAGAGAAATTACTGTAATGATTCACATCCAAAATTGTCTATTTTTTTCCATTTCAGTAGAAGTACAGAAATAGATTTCCAGGAAACAAAATACCTTCTTTAGTGAAATAGGTATCGACTCCCATATAATATACACTGTTTTTCAGGGCCGGACCGCGAAAATTCAGAGGAACATTTCTCGTGGTAAGCTTTAAAAAAAATCCCAATATTTTTTTTCCAAAAAGTAATTTAAAAAAAAATATATAGTATATATATATATATTATCTCAAAATGGAGTAAATCTTTAATTTCTGGGACTAGCATCCCTTCCGCATATTCCCTAACCCTCCCTGACAAAAAAGCGATAAATACATAGTTAACCAACGAAGTGATACGCACCAGACGCGGACAAGGGAAGCGGCTGGGTAAGAGAGGGGTAGGGGTTTGTGGAGGGACTGCTTGCTCGAAAAAATAAGGATTTACTACACTTTGAGTTAACATTTTTTTTTATTTTAAAAAACGACTTTTTGGAAAAAAATATTAGGATTTTTTTAAAAGCCTACCATGAGGAATGTTCCTCTGAAGTATCGCGGTCTGGCCCTGAAAAACCGTGTATATATCGTCATGATAGTAGAACAACGACATGTGGGATTTTCTTCAACTTTATATGAGAGTGGTTTAAAATATTTTTGTCATTTTTTGTCATAACTTGATAAGTACATCATTTGATACTTGGGTTAGTTTTATTTTTTTCAAACATGGAATATAAAGCCTTTTCGTAACCTTTTTAAGATGAAATATTAAAGAAAGTCAATGTCGCATTTTTCTTGCATTCTTCGTTGTTTTGTTACACCAATTGAGAGATATTATCTCAAACATTTTGTGTGTACATGACGACTGAGGCTTTAGATGCCATTTCTAGAAAACTCTTAAACATTGCTATTAATACATCACACCCCGGGAAATAAAAGTGGCATGATTTAAAGAAAAGGAGACACAAACTAACATACGTTATCTGTAAGCTCATTCGCAAAAACTAAGGGACAACTTAAATTTTCTAGAAATAACACTTGAATAATGATAATTGTTTCACATTTATTTCTTGAATTTCAATATAATATGACATTGGCCTTGGTCGCATATATGTTTTTAAAATCATGCCACTAACTGTGCGGATAGGAGATATTATATTCAGGAGCTTATCTGCATACTTGAATTTCATAAAATATGTATGTGTATATTTTATGTTTTTCCTTTGTGAAAAGGTTCCTTTTTTTTTACATCTGAACATATTTTTTATTCTTTATTTTAATTCGTACCATTTAATTACTTTTACAAATATATTTTTTTCTTAATTTTTTATATTATTTCCATTTACTAACTACTAACTACAAACTTTTAAATAACTTTATTTTTAATTTTTCAACAACTTCCACTTATGTTTTTTTCCATCTCTTTTTTGTACTTTCATTGATAACCTTAGATATAATTATTATATAATATGGAAACTTCACTGGTCTATTAGAGTTATGCTAACTGTGTAAAATATAAAACTATGTAGCTGTATTGTATGTGTCCTGAATAACAGAAAAAAAAAAACTTAACTCAAAAACGACAATTTCGCACTTGTGTCAATATTATTGCTCAGTTGCGATATTGTTAATTAATATTTTATGCCAATTAACATCGTTACTTTAAATAGTTAAATACGCCATATTACATTGCAAGACTTTGTTTATAATTTCAATTAAATCATTAGGAAAACCAACTAGCTTCGCTTCTTTATACAATTGACAGCGTAAATCAGATAAACTTGTATTTCAAAACATTTCGGGAACCCATATAGTTTAAAAATACAATTTTACTACCTATGCAATATATTTTCTTATAAAAGCAAATCTAAAATCGTTGCTATAAAAAAATATTGCGTTCTTAAATATTTTTAGTAGTGATTTTGGGGGTTATAATGTAATTTACGTAGATAGTGTATAATACTGAGTTTGTTGTTTCAAATATTATGTTTTTTTCCTGTTTTGGATTGTTTTAACTGATATTATGTACTGTCACAATTTTTTTTTCTTTCTGTGTACGGTCCCAAGTGAGTTTTGTTTTACAATTTCCGAGGTGGTATTCCGAACGTAAAATTGGGCGTAGAAAACGCATTTTCAACGCGTATTTGCGTACTAAATACACGCTAACCAAGAGATCTCTTCGCGTGCAATACCATTCAGAATACCAGCCCTGGGAGTATAATATCTTGTTCATTGTTCATGTATATATTTAATGAACAATATTTAAACATTACTAATTGTCAACAATATTTTTAGTTTGCCGATTTTTTGTTGACAAGGATTGGATTCAACTCCCTGGGGAGCTGTTAGCATTAACAAATTACAACAGAGATGAAGAACATTTTAGAGAAGGTAATATAGAAGTCTAGGCATCTACAGCTCCCCCGCATTAATAAAGGTTTCAGCTCCTTAACTTCACAAACATCAACAGATGAAAGAATTGAAGGAATAAAGATGTTCAAATATGGGTAGAATGGTGAATGTTACACAATGTGTAAAGTGGACACTTAAACCAGCCAATGACAGGACATAAACCCTGTAGATGCATAGACTTCTATATTACCTTCTCTAAAATGTTCTTTATCTCTGTTGTAATATGTTAATAACTAATTGTGATTATTTTACCGATGTCGTATGTATTGTTTATTGTTTGTGAACCATAATAAATAAAATAAATATGTTTTATTAATATTACTGCTATAATTATTGTCAAACACGACAAAAATAATCATCCCGTTTTTCTGTATTGAAAAAATATATTTTTCATTTTGGAAGCTACGTATAAGTGCGTTCTTGTGTTATCCAGAGTTCATAATTCATATACATAAGGAAAATTAGTAAGTTCTCACAATATAAAATTGCTATTAAGAAATGGATAGTGGAGGTGGGTTGCGCACGTATCGATGAGTGGATCAAGCCAAATAGGTAAAATATGTGTACTGTTTACGAAATTCGTTATATTGGTCTATATAAATTGGTTGTTTTATTATTTATTTTAGTTTTTTATTGTTTATTGTGTTAATGATAATTAGGTTAGGATTGATTACGTTTTTTTAATGTTATTATTGTGTCGAGTTTGTTAAATAGCTAATCTTAGGCATATTGTCATTTTGTAAAATGTTTCCCTCGGCACGGGACACCCCAGTGAGGGAACATTATTCTGTATAAAAAAGATTACAAACAATGTAAAAGTATAAATAAATTAGGGCGCATTTGACATTTTCTAACAATCGTTAGTTTGTGAATACTTTAGTTTTATAGAATAGTTTTAGTTGGGCCGTCACGTGATCGTGGAAAAACAGAAACATTAGCAGTTAGTTTTACAACAGCTAACGTTTGCGTTGAAAACCCCTGTAGCGGATTCTCTAAGAACATTACCGTAATGGTTCCAACTCGTGCGACGTTCGAAAAAAATAGACTAAGTATTCATAAATTCCTGGCTAATGCGCCTCCACAGCACGCGTAACGACCAAAACAAATTTCATGCTTTGCCGACTGTTACCATTTCTATGAGAGGTAATTTGACATTTCTCTCTGTAATGGCGGCGAAGGTACAACAACGCCAACAACGGCCATTGTTATATCCACTACGGGCTACACTTTATGGCATTTATTTCAATAGCATGCGAATTATACTAGCGTATCACGTAAAATGCTATTGCTATGTAAATGGTGCTTCTGCCGAAATCGCCAGACGTGTTTCTGAAAATAAAAGCCAAGTTATAAGATCTAAATTTGTTGCAACGGAGAGGGAAAATATTTTATGAAGGGAATATATGGAAGTCTAGGTATTTACAGGGCTGATAACCTGTCATTGGCTGGTTTAAGTGGCCTCTTCACACACTGTGAGGTTTTTGAGATTTATTAATTTAAAATTCCATATTCCTGTAGAAAAAAAAAGTACAAGCCATTGTTAAATTCTTTGAATTTACTTACTCTGGAGGATTGCAGGACATTGACCGATTCAACATTTTCATGTAAAATCAATTCTAAATTCAATTGTTACGAATTCCTGGATTTAATAAATATTAACATATCAAAATTTTCCTTCTTTTAAAAAACATGCACTATCCTGGAATTAAACATAAGATATGAACTCTTTTTTTATATGATTTTTTTTGTTGCAATAATAAGGAAAAAAAATGTATTTATTTGTAAAATATTTTTTATTTCCTTTTTTAATTACTATAAAAAAATACCATATTATCTTTTACAGAATATTTTATTTTTTCTTTCTTATATTATACAAAAATATTATAACTGTCCAATATTTATTATAGGAGCAAAAATTCACTAACATTTTCTTGTATACCCACTAACAGGCCATGCCTTCCTTTGTGGGATTTTTTTGTTTACTATTTTTCTATTAATATAGATTTCATTGATATGTAATTATGCTTTATTTTTTTAATACTCTGTTTTATTATTATGTTTATTGTAAAAGAACAAAAAAGTTTTAATAAATAAAATAAAAAAATACGTAGAACTAGACGAAATACTTTCCATTATTGTCACCTTTACCGCCTTTACCTCCCTTTACCGCGTATACACAGACTAGAAAATGAATGTATCTCTCATATCGATATTTGTTTATATAACTCGAGTCTCTGTGAATTAAAATCATTTCTGTATAAATATTTCATGAAATTCTCCACTAATAATTAATTTTCAGAGGCCACTTATGCTAACAAACTACCTTTTTCTTATTTTATGTACATAATAAACCGATTTTTTAAATATCGTGTGTATTGTGACATATACGTATGTGGTGGTATATATGTATGGTGGTAAAAAATAATGTAACTGCTCTTTTTTTCAGTTTCAGTTTCAGTTTCAGTGCTGCAGAGCAGCGTTTATTTTATAATTAAAAAATACATATAATAATTTGTTACCCACTAAGTCTACAGACTTTTCGGTGGGACACATTTTTTTTTATGACAGGTTTATATTACATTTATTTTATTTATATTTTACAGATTTATTTATAAACAGGCACTATAAAGTATCAAGAAGATATTTCTTCAGTTATTTTTTTAATTAGTTACCCTTCCGAAATACCTAAAATAATTTTACAAAATTAATTAAATCGTTGAAAAAAAACCAAAACTAAATCACCAAGCGCAGAAGTAAATAAAAAAATACATTTACATACAATCTTTATTTATTTTTATTTTATTTTATTTTGTTAGGTAATTCAACAAAGATACAAACTAGAAAACATACAATTTGAAAGCATTCGTCGATACAATTTTACATGCATATATATCTTCAATTATAGAATCACACAAAATAGATTTATATATTAAGATGTAACACATATTTAAAAAATGTATATATACAGGATACAATGCAATATAAAATAAAATTTTAATAAAGCGCGCCCAGCGCCTGCGGTGAGCCAAGAAACTAGCCGATTATTCCAGCTTATTTTATCATACAAATAAGTATACTATATTTTGAATGTATTAACCCCAGTGCAGGTTTAATCTCCTAGATTAAACTTGTAGATTACACAAATTATTTGAAGATTCTTGATTTGGAAAACAGTATTTCAAACATTGTTTCATAAGGACTATTTTTTTTTGAGATGGTACTTTTGACATAAGACCATAATTACTTTCATGCGTCATATTGCAGGACATATAGCGCTCCACGCGGCTGTTTTTAGCGCTATTAATTACTAGAACAATGCGGCTAGTTGACATTTCAATTGAATACCTAATATCGGCTGAATTCATAGTGGTTTTTTTTATTTTTTTTATGTATTATATATTAAAGTCATGGATAATATATCTATATAATATAATTTATCACGAAGTTACATCATTTGGGTTGATTTCATGGATGAGAGTTGTTGTATCACACAGAACCACAGAAAAATATCAATTTATAGTATATATTACTTACATTATATTATGTACCTTCTATGTAGGTACAAATATATGTCATTTTTTATAGCTTATCTGTAAATAAAATCACCATTCGCCACTGGGCCATATGTGTGTGGTATGTAGCATTATTTGTAAACCAATGCAGTTTAAATATTTCCCGATGTCTGAGTGTTCTCAATCCTGCATTTATTTGTATTTTATTTAGGAGGTTAGTATCTACTTTGTAGTTTAATATTTTATACATAAACTTGATATCGAAAATAACGCGGCGCTTTATCAGATAATTAAAATGAAAATAAAATTGATGTTGCTCGTAATTTGAATTTTAACGTGGGTTAGAAATTTGGAACTTATACAAAAGGTACTTTAAGAACTTTTTTTGAACAAATTCTATTGAATTTATATGATTTTGATATTGCGGACTCCATACGCATGAGGCGTACTCAAGATTACTGCGAATCAAACGCAGATATAGACATATGACAGTTTCCGGTTTTTTAAAGGGTTAGGTTACTCTCTTTAGGAACCCCAGTAGCTTAAGTGACTTACGAGTTATGTAATCTATATGATGTTTAAAATTTAATTTTGTGTCAAAATAAACCCCGAGATCCTTAATAATGTTAACCCTACTTAATGGTTTGTCACCAAGAGAGTAGTAAAAAAATATTGGATTAATTTTACGAGTAAAAATGATAGAGTAGCACTTTTTAATGTTTAATTGTATATCGTTTTCATAGCACCAACTCAATAAAGTTTGCAAATCAGTCTGCAATTTAACACAATCGTCCATTCTATCAGTTTTATTATATATTTTAAGGTCATCAGCGTACAATAGAGACATACATTTTAATTTATTTGGCAGGTCGTTAATAAAAATTAGAAATAACAATGGACCTAGGTGGGACCCTTGGGGAACTCCGGAAGTTGAAGAATAGGGCAGTGACTCATAACCTCTAACCATTACCACTTGACACCTATTTGATATTTTTATATGACTGAATCCAACGCAGCAGGTCACCATGAATACCAATATTTTCAAGTTTTGTTTTGAGAGTGCGATGATTAACTTTATCAAACGCCTTGCTAAAGTCCGTATAAATTGCGTGGACTTGTCCCCTGGAATCTACAGTGCTATGCAAAAAGTCCACATATTCCAGTATGTTTGAGGTGGTTGATTTTTCATGCATATACTTACCTGCTTGTATTTTAATCTCCCAAGGAAGAAGTACATTCACATATACGCATGAAATCTCCCCGGCGCGTCTGCACCCTTCCCACATCTGCACAGACCCGTGACTTGGTGCATATATCTTAAAATTCGAAATTTTAAACAGCAGAGAGTCGTAAGTCGTTACCGTTTTAAAATAATACTTAAACTGAAGGTATTTCCACAACGGAAAAGCAAATTAAACTGAAACAGTGTCAACCAGTTGTAACCTTTAAGGCATCTTAAAAGAACGGGAAGAACGTTGTGACGGCTCACAACGGTGTGGGCACATCGTTTAAAAACAACTGCGTTTCAAAGAAACCCTGTTTAAATATTAGTAGGGTGTTATTTTTTATGTTTTTGACACATCCATCCAAACTCAATACAATATTATCGGAATTTACATACAGTAATGAGGCACTTAATCAACGCACTATTTCTCTAAAATGCCGACCCCGCCGTTTGGAAAAAAGTGGAGCCAAGTTTACTAAGTGGCTTAATTTTATTGTAAGCTCGCATAAACATTGTAGGTAAAAAAGCCCGCCCAATTAACATGTGCATTTTACATTGACAATTTCTTGTATTTACAATATTAATAATTTTACGAGGGTAATTTATTATATTTGTTAAATTAACAATTAAGTACATTTAATACGCTTATGATCTGAATAAAAACATAATTTTAAAGTACATATAAATAATATTGAAATAGTTTAACATCAATTTTTACGTTTCGTTAATTTTAAATTAGGTATTTCAGTTGAAGATATTAATTACTCATACTAAAATAAATATTTAAATGTATAAACAGTAGAAAATAGAAGAAATTATTTTTATTTAAAATATTACATTCAATATTTAAATGTTCCGAACTGTTACAACTAATTAAGTGGCGAGTTCCGGGCCGGGTTACCCGATTTAATAAACTATTCTATGTAAATGTATCTTCAACAAACACTACAGTGCACACTTGCCAATAAGAAGAATTCATAAATTTGCAAATAAATACGCAAATGACGTATATTTAATATAAAACATTTGAATTTTAAAAGGCAGTGTATCAATTTACTATCTTCAAATTGTAATACCTAAATAATACTATGTTGATTTCAATTGTTTACCGTTTATTGACTTATATCTGTATTCTAAATCAATATTTTTCTAACTTCTTCTAATTTTAAGGTTATTTTAATATAACCTACACGAAAAAATGTACTCCTGTTCGCCACTGCAATATATGTATGTATTATTATGTATCTCCGTATATTTTCTGCTAATATGTAATCATTTTTATTTTTTTTATTATTATTTTATTTTTTGCTCCTTTTTGTGTTAAATGCATTTCTGTCTTAATATTTAAAAATGCTCTTATGTCCTTTCCACTTTTATACTAGTATGTAAAGATGATGTTTTTAATATCTTTCTTTTTCTTCTAAAAATCATATATATTTTTTTTTTGCTATTTCTGTGTATGACATGTCTATTTTTTTTTCCATATATGTATGTAAAAACATGTAAAAGCCTAAAAGGCGTTGAAAAAAATAAACAATTGTAGGTATAAATGAAATGACATTATGTGAATTTAAAGGTCTCCATTTGCACTCAATAAAAGTTCTTAGCAAAAAAATATTAATGTCATTCCATTAAATAAGGTTACTATAAAAAACATGACTTAATTAACAATAAAAAAAATAATAACGTTTTAAAAAATGAGTAATTTTTAGTTTCTTAATTATCAAAAATTGAGGAACGGAAAAAACTTTCGTATTTTTTCATTTATTCATAACATAAAATTTAATGCGATAAGGGAAATGGGAAGAAAAAAAACCATTTTATATAGGTACTTTTATAAAAGGCACTTGTGCCGTAAAATTAATAAAAAAAAAATATAAAAAATTAGAAACAATTGACATACCGTGCTTATGATTATTTATTTATTAAGGAAATCGTACTGTCTTCATATAAATACAAGGTACAAAAGAACAATTAAAAAAAGTAAGACCGATTACAGATTAAACATTAATTTGTTACGAATGCAGGAGGAGAGGGGAAAAAATAATTAAATTCCAAAAAAAATAATGTGAAAACATAAAAATTTAATAAAAAGTACATAAAAGGGAGAAGTCGTATATGTATATTACAAAAAAATAAAATAATAATAACGTATTCCTAACTCTATGAGGCCAAGAGCGCTGTGTTGAGTTGGGATACAAAATAATAGAAAGTGGAAGTGGGACAAGTAAAATTCCATATTCCGACTCGTACGTTGAGAAAAAATGAAGTATTGATCTTCGATCAGCATAGAACAAACTATGGCCTTAATTCTCAAATGACCCGTCTTTGTCGTATTGTTTACTCAAGACAATATTTGGACTTTTTTGGTTTAAATTTACAGCGATTTAAACGATCACTGAATAAATAGTCCAGATCATGTCTTGATGTCCCTTATGTTTGTAAATGCTTCTTTTCTTTTTCAAAAAATGTTTTGAATTTTTTTTTTTTTTTTGAAATAAAAAGAAATATTTGCGTTCTCATGATTTACCCAAATATTTAATTTTGAGGGCCATTTTCAACGAGTTGTAAATAACTCACTATTAGAAAATGGAATCAAGTCGGGGTAGAGTGGGATTCGAACACAGACCTTTGGTCCGTGAGTCCGAGACACGAGCCACAGGACCACAACCCGATATTATTTGATTATTATTTTATTGTAATATTAAAAAACTATAAATTGTTCAAATGGACAATGTCTGTTAATAAATAAATAAATAAATAATGTACATTTTTAAATAATAGCGAAAATTAAAATTAAAAATTATTACATAAACATGTTTATATTCCAATCAACATGTAGACAACATGCGTAATAGTATATAAATAAATATAAATCTGTATATAAATCTCTGCAATTTCTCGCAGCAGTCTCCTGCAATGGTCTCTTCCGTTAAAAAAAAACAAACTGGTGCACTTCTCCCGAAAATGGCTTTCGTTTCGGAGAAGTAAATATATTCATTGAGGATATTGAACACTCTTGGGGCCACAAAAAATTTTTTTTTGAGCAAAGGTTATACGTGTTTTTGGTATTAAATTACAGGAATCTCCTCTTGTAAGGTTGATTATTTACAGTTTTGAAAAAAGTTGCACAAAGTTGATGTGCACTCAATAGTGTCATATCTCAGAAAACAACGCTTGCAAATGGCTGCTATTTTGCTTATGAGGCCAGTATAGATATCTTATGTGTGTAGACAATGATAGAAAGTATAGGCGCTAGGTGGCTCCGCCGATAGTGTGGGGTATAGTCGTGTACCTTGGGGTACGCCTCCACTGCCCACGCGAAGTTCCTAAGCATGCTTTACGGACGCATTAAATCACTACGGATGTATATTGTAGAGTTGTGTATGAACATTTCACTGGATATTGTAATTCTATTCAGCGTAATATTAATATTACACCCTCTTCATTGTTGGATTAAATGCCGCTTAGTCAAGTCTGTAATAAAGTACTAAGCACCTTCTCATCTTTGCGCTTTGTCTTGATCATACTCAATTTATTAGTATACTTACATAACATATACGAGTAAATAATTATGCTTTTCTTTATGTAAATGAATGAATATTTTTATATGTTTTGAGCATGTATAAATATTTGCTGACTTGTTATAATTTCATATAACTTTTTTTTTGTTTAGAACGATGATTTTTCGAACTACCTTTATTTTTTTTATTTTTTTTTAAATGTTGGAGTTTGCTGTAAATCATAATATTGATTTGCCATATATATATATATTAAAATTTTTATTCTGATCCTAAATTATATGTGTGATGATAAATATACTCCAATGTCTTTGTTAACTAATATTTCGTCCCAACTCAACACAAGACTTTTGGTCCCATGGAGATGGGACTTTAGTATAATAAAATGTGTGATAAACTGTTTATAAGTTAATAAATAAAAATAATTTAAAAAAACGAACAGATATAAGTCATTATCATCAGCATTCACTTTCCCGATTTTCCACATTCACGTTCATAGGGCACCGCATTGGTACACCAATCCTAGCATATCATGATCATTTTTGTTACATCAAGGCCTACCTCAGATCAGTCTTACGTTTCAAGAAGACTACTATTTTTATTTAAGACGAGTATTTTAGTGTGAAAACATCTTTTCAATTTTACGTCAGATATAAGTAGAAGTATAAAAAAATAAAAGTATTTTCAGGTGTTGCGTAGTAGATACAAAATTCAGCCAGATGAATCTCATCCACATCAATAAAGATTTCAGCTCAAAAGATGGAAAAGTTGAGGGTATTTGGATCTGTTTATGTCTAGATCTCCATGTTCCTATGTCAAAAATCTTTTCTATCTCTGCTGTAATAAATTTAAATATTGAATGTTTTTTAAATCAACAACATTTAAAATTTGTCCGAAATTATTCAAAAATGTTCAAATATATAGCGACAGTGATCTGATGTATCTACATATAAGATATATTCACATTCGTTTGAAAATGCCCTGACAAGGCGAAACAATTGTCACGAAATTTTTGTTTTTTTTATTTTTTATATTTGTAAAAATAAAATAAAGTATTCAGTAGACTCAAATCAGTGTTTGATTTCTAATATTATAGGTTTAAATATGGAGTTCTACAAAATAATCACCAAATCAATCAATATGAGTTATTTTACACCGAGACAAATTTGTACCGGAGCAAAGGGTTTGCCAATGACAGACCCTGAACCCTGCAAATGCCCAAACTTCCATCGGTATTCCCTATTTAAAAAAAACATTAAATGTTCCCCATCTATGTTGTAATTTGTAAAGGTTTTCAAATATATATTAAAAAAGAACTTAAGGCATTTTTTTTCATTCACACCAAACCAAAGACTTATACCTACGTTAAGTGTTTTTAAAAAAAAATATTCATTGAATCTTTTAGATTCGCGATGAGTTTTTCTGGGTTATCATGCCGTGTGTCGTTTGCGCCTACCTATTTTAATAACAGGTAAATTATTTCCTTATTTAAAAATAAATAAGTTTTACATATTTTTTTACCTAATGCAAACATATATTTTAATTATGTTTGTGGCTTTATATATATTTTTGCTAGTTTTTTTTGGATACCACAACATAAATTAAAGTGGATAAAGCAGAAAAAATTGACTCTCCGAAATCGGCACATAAATGTCGGCAAATGTTCACAAAACCCGGACATTGACAGAACATTAGGTAAGTACATAAAGTAATACACAAAAATAAATTAATACGCCTGAAATCACGTACAAAACATATTATTTCTGAAACCGCATAACATTTAGGCTAGGCGCGCACGTTGACGTTTGAACGAGCGAGTATCCCCCATCTGTTGATGCATTGATCTTTTTAATGTTTTCAGAGAATGCAACTGGAAACGCGACGCGGAAGGCTTAATAATGATTAACACTATTTTCATATAGTGATAAGTCATAAGGACTCAAGGATCAAGAGGGGTAACATCTAACATCATCCATGGTAGATATAGTTAAGGTAATAAAAGGTACCGGTGATAGCAGGAGATCAAGAGCCGAACACTATTCAAGTGAAACGGAAGGCCTGCTGACGAACGACAAGATTCCGCCTTCTCCTGGCGGGTTTTCTCTGATGTCTTTGTCATTCGAGAAAATGCGGAGAAGCTGCTAAAACAGGCCACAGCCGAAACACCTACATAAACATCATAACTTAAGAAATGTTTTTTAAAGTAAATTTAGATTTTTTTTTAGTAAACAAATAAATAGTTTTCCCTTTGAAGTAAATATAAACCTGTTGCATTATGGGGAATGTAAAAATTTTGCAACTCCCACATAAATATATATTTTTTCAAACTTGTAAGTACACTCCCGTTTTAGCAAGAGCAATTGCTTTACGCGCACTGCCTGGTAAAAAACCACTACTTCATCAGTTGAAAATGGATGTCGTAGAAACAGCATGTATTTTAGGATTTCAATCAGCTGACGCTTTTCTATGTGGAATTTTACAAGCTACATGATGACTTGGGGGATTATAAAATTTTTAAAAATATGTGCTGTAAAATGAGGGTGGAAACATTTGAGCAATTGCTTGAAATTGTGGGCCCACAAATAAAATATCGAGGTATTTAATCCTCAAAACTTAATGGCGATTCTGGGGCGGTCGTTACGCTGTGTGACATGTGTTTAAGCTTGGACAGTAGCGATAACACTGGCGAGCAGCGGTGTTAACCTCCATCAAGCAAAAATTGGTTGATTCTGAAAAATAAATCGGTAGATTTCGGTAGAAAATTATCAACCTCAATTAAGAGTATTTCTGACGAGTAAGGGGTATCCAGAGTTACCAAACTCAAAAATATTATTTTTTCTCCAAAAAAGCCTTAAGCGTAAGGAAAGGGTGGCCACAGTTGTCCTCACCTCTAGATTTATTATTCCCGCAAAAGGCCAAAAGCGTGGGGGTCGTCCACGGTTTTTAATCTTTCTAGATTTGTTATCCACCCAAAAACTGTAAGCGGGGTGGAGAGAAGGGGTAGCTGCTGTTGTGCCATAAAAAATGCCAAGTTTTCAAAATTTCGTAGATAATACCATTATTATATTGAAATTTTATCATGGCGAAATGTTTGAAAATCGGTAGAATTTCCATCGAAATCGGTAGATTGGTAGATTATTTCGAAAATCGGTAGGGTTGGCAACGCTTCTGGCCAGCTATGGCAGTTTACTCACAAGTTGAAAATACTTGTCCGTACATTACAATTTTGTTTACGGATACTGCACAGTGTCAAAAATGAGCAGATTACGATTTCTTAACCGCTGCGATTTTTTACCCGCGTGTGCGCTCTTGTACCTAAAACCATGAGTTACGAGGGTTGTGTAAAAAATAAGGTTCTCAATTTTTTTTCAGGTTTAAGGCATTTTTTATTTGAACTGAAAATTTAAAACTTAATTTTTTAATTATTTTTCAATATAATCACCAGATTTTTCAACGCATTTTGGCTAAAACTAATTCACTTTTGGAATCCAGCTTCAAAGAAGTCCGCCGCCAGTCCGTGGAGGAATTTGGTGACCGCTTCCTGCACTCTTTCATCAGTCTCGAAACGTTGTCCTCGCAAGTGTTGCTTTAATTTTGGAAACAACTGGAAGTCCCTCGGTTCAAGATCAGGGCTGTAGGAAGCCTGTTCAACGAGATCCCATCCAAATTTTTCGATTATATCCTCGGTTTGGCGAGAGACGCGCGGGCGCGCATTGTCGCGGTGCAGTCTAACGCCTTTCGTCAGCCTTCCTCTCCGGTGATTTTGAAAGGCTCTTCTGAGTTTTTTCAAGGTCTCGCAATAATTTTCCGAATGTATTGCGGTCCCTCGAGTCATAAACTCAACAAGCAGGACGGTCACCAAATTCCTCCTCGTACTCGCAGCGGACTTCTTTGAAGCTGGTTTCCAAAAATTGATTAGTCGTCAACAAAAATGCGTTGAAAAATCTGGTGATTATGTTGTTGATTAAATTAAGCTTTTCAATTATGTATTTTTCAGTTCAAATAAAAATGACTTAAACCTGAAAAAAATTTGAGAACCTTATTTTTCACACAACCCTCGTATATTGTCGCGGGTAAACTACCGCGCGTTTCAAAATCGCAATGCGTGCTAGGCCTTAGCATCGAAATGTTGCCGGTATTTTCGTCTGAAAAAATACACATTATAAAATTGGAATGCATATATTTGTTAAGGACATTACTCACACGTAAATACATAGTAGGAATTCAGTAGCAGTCTTACATTGTTGCGAGCTCGGGATGTTTTCTACCGCTCTACCGGACGCGGACGTTGGATCATGAATGTCACTTTTTGCAACTGTCATCATCGTTACGCTGTAGTATTGTTGTTTGTATGACAAGCCTGCGCCTGCGCACTGCTGACATTAATGCCAAATAAATGACAGAAAAATACACTGACGCATTTGGTTCCGGCTTGCGTAATGATTCGTGTAATAAGCTTTTACTGAATAAAAACAATTCGCGTAGGGAAATTACTGCACTTTTTTCGCATTCTTTGCGATGTTTTATTTATTATTTACCTTATGGTGCAAATTTTCTTAAACCGTTACAGTAACAACCATTAGACCAAGCCTTCAAGCTGAATTTTATTTAATCATCTTTAGTCCTTCGTCCTGTGTTGAGTTGGGGAAAAATAATCAGGGACGCAAAAAAAATATAATAACAAGCAATAATAGTTTATACAATGGTCAGCGCGTTTGCCCACCATGCGAGAGGTCTCGGGTTCGATTCCTGGCATGGTTGATATGAAATATTGATTTTAAATGTTGTTTTCACACTAGCATATTTCATAGTCTCTGGACTGGCACCTGAAGCGTAAGACTGATCATCTTATCTTCATGTCACCAAAAAATTATCAAGATACGCTGCGATTGGTGTATCAGTGCAGTGCCCTTTGCACCATTAGGTGCGGAAAGGAAATGATGATGATGATGATGAAAACATTAACTTTAAACTCATACATATATAAGTGTATTTTATTTTATTTATTTATTCATATTTTTTTCCATTATAAACTATGATTTATAATGTAGACAATATCAGTGGCGAGCAGTGATTTATTTTATAGGTAATCTACAAAAAAAATTCATATATTTGTACTTGCGCATAAGTACTTAAGATATAAGTAATATAATTTATTATAAATGGCTGTTTTTTCTGTGGTTCGGTGGAAATCAACTCATACGTCAATTATTAACTTCGCGATTTACGTAGCTTTATTTTACACAATTTTAATGCAACACTTGTACAAAAGTTTATAAAAACTACCACAATGACATTCAGCAGATATTTCCATTATGATTTAAATGTCAGCATCGAGCACTGGCCGATTACTTTTAAAATGAATTATGCCAAAATCGACCACTTCGAACGCTACATGTCCTATGTGATACATAATATTATGTCAACGGTATCCAATCAAAGAAAAATAGTCCTCCAGAAATAATGTTCGAAATACTAGTTTCCAAATACATAATCTTTAAATAATATTTGTAATCGCTAGTTAGTTAAGCTTGTTTTAGTACTGAGAAAGCGCGACTAGGTTAAAGATGTAAAATATAGTGTTCCCTTTTGTATCCAGAAGTAAGCTAAGGTAATTGGCTAGTTTTATCGTTAACTGAGAACGGAGCACTTTATCGATTTTTTAAATGATTAATAATGATAATTATTTCATTCATTTCCATAAACATAGTTAGGTAATAAAATTCATTATTGTTGAAAATCAAATATACTGGTAAGCTGTGCGTAATCGCTTATTTGGACGATACAAGCAGAATTTGCTGGTGTTTTTTGTGCCATTTTTGTAACAATGTTTGTATAAAATAATAAATAAATAAATAATAATTATACTATGTAAGGTTATCAATGAAAGTACAAAAAAGGGAAGGAAAAAAAACATAGATGGAAGTTGTTTAAAAGTTAAAATCAAAGTAAAAAAAGTTATTTAAAAGTTTGTAGTTAGTATTTACAATGGAAAATAATATTAAAAATGAAGAATTTTTTTGTAAAAGTAATTAAAAGCTAAAAATTAAAATGAAGAGTGGAAAACATGCTTAGATATAAAAAAAACATTTTCAAAAAGGAAAAACATACAGATACATATTTTATGGGATTCAAAGAAACGATGAGAAGAATCTTTAAATGAAATAATAAAAGACAGTAAATTTAAATCAATTAAAAAAAACATCTTCAAAATTAATGACTCATTATAGTAAGAGCAGCAATATATAGATTTTATATACCCATACAATATAAGTAATTAAAAGCAGTTTTAAAGTATAAAAACATAAATGCAGCAGAGAAATGTTTTTCTTTTCTTTTTTAATATTAAGTTCACAGATTGTTTAAATGTTTTTATTTTCTTCTTTAATATTAAGTTCACAGATTGTTTAAATGTTTTCTTTCCTTTTTTAATATTAAGTTCATAGATTGTTAAAATTTGTTTAAAATTTTATTGTTTAAATGTATACTATGTATTGTTACAAGAAATGTACTATTTTTTTTATGTACCGTCCCAAATGAGTTTTCTCGTACAACTCCTGGGAATATAATATCATGATATTCATGTCTTATATGTTTTATTAATAAATAAAAAATAAAAAAATAAGAAATATATATATATATATATATATATTTGTAGCTATATATTATGGATACCTGATGTTGTTTTACGCACAGTCTTAAATGCAGTCAATTAAATATGTACTTTATGCAATTAATCAGCCAGTCGACGGTGTGGAAAATAACTTTAATCATGAGAGTGAATAATCAGTATAGTAAAGTCTGCAATCAGATGACGACGTAAGTTACCAGTAAACAATTATTTGCAGTGCAAATCTGACATCTTAATTACTGCACTGCAGAGTATCTACTGACAGTACTACCTTATGTGATCAGTACTGGAAATATTATGATTGCAGAGATATTACTGACCCTTATTCAATTACGACTTCTTAATGAAATACTCTGCCACGGGCGCGGACGTCTAGAAGTAATTAAAATTAATCTAGTAACGTCGTTCCTTCTATTATTAGGAAAAGATATTTACCGTGACCATCGAGTAATGAATTTAAGTAGAGCTTCGTATTACGGATCGATATAATATATATATCATTTGTAAAATTAAAAAGTTTTAACTGTGTAACTTGGCATTAGATATGTGTTATAAAAAATAAAAAAAACTTTTAATAACAGCAATATTCTTTCATATCGCTAATTTTGATATTTCCGAACCGAGATTGACCTAAAGATGATTAATCTGTGTTTACAATAAAATGGTTAATATATTTATAAACTGGATCGTGAATTTAGCGAAACAAAGTTTCGAAAAGAAAAGAAAACTATTTTTTTAAAACCGTTTTCATGGAATTATGTTATATTACTTAACTCACATACCGTAGAAAAGAATTATTTACAACCAAAATATTCCCCAAAAAGACAAAAAAAACCATAATAAAGGGTTTCGACTAAATTACTAAAAAAAAATTACGATTATTGCGGCGTCAATAATTCAATTATTTAACCTAGAATTTAGAAAAACACCATATAATTTGTGTGATCTATTTATTTAAAAAAACGTTTTTTCCCTGTGATCAATTTTAGATGCATAAAAAATAGGTAAGTAGGAACTTTAATATCTTTACATAAGTATCAATATACCTAAGTATCGTTTAAATTTCAAGAGGCGTAATCTACCAGTCGACAAGTATTTAACTTACATAAAACTTTAATGTGTATTACAATATTTGAGTTGGTCCAAATGTTTGTAGATAAACTGAAATCAACAAATGGAAGAGTTAAAGAAATATGGATGCTCAAACATAGGCAAAATGGTAAATTTTACATAGTGTGTAAAGTGGCCACTTAAACCAGCCAACGACAGGCCATAAGCCCTGTAAATGCCTAGACTTCCATATTCCTTATTTTAGGTATTCTCCAGCCTTGTTGTAATTTGTTAATTTTAATGTGTATTTTTATCATGAAGAAAATTATTGTTTTTTTTTATTAATGCTCATTGACTTTATTTTTTTGATGGTGTGATTCTTAAAGAACGGCGTTTTAAAATGTGTACATCGTATAATTTCCTTATTTTTTAGCAGCCTTTTTAAAGTAATCTTCAATTGTCTATGAAGTAAAATCGATCTTTCTTTACGAACTAAAATGTAAACAATTGTATAAAAACTTGAAGTGTCTTCGGAGGATTTTAAACATGTTTTTCATAAAAAAAAATAAAAAAATAGACACCTTTCAATAATGAATATTCAATTCAAGATATTACTTTAAATATTGTAAACAAAAGATTCAAACTAACTTGAGAGGGGCGTAGTTTACAAACCTGATTAACATTTAATTAACCTATTACAACTGAGACGAATAACATTTTAGAGAAGGGAATATAACAAAAAAAACAAAAATTCTACCCATCTCTGTAGTGATATAAATAATAATGGGAATATAGAAGTCTAGGCATCTACAAGGCTTATAAGCGAATATCGGCTGGTTTAAGTGGCCAGTTTACACAATGTGTAACATTCACCATTCTACCTATATTTGAACGTCTATATTCCTTCAATTCGTTCACGTGTTGACGTTTGTAAAATTAAAAAGCTGAAACTTTTATTGTTGCGGGTGAGATTCATCCGATTGAATTATTTCACCTACATACTAGGCAACGCCTGAAAAAATTAAATTTTTATACTTATTTCTTTGTGGGCTAGGTGGATTTATCAACAATGTTTTTTGAGGGCTCCTTAAGGGGTTGAATCCAGTTTGTCTGCGAAAAATTTGGACTTATGAAAAACTTTGCAGATAAGAATTGTTTTAAAAGACTGATTTACTGAATATTTACTTAAATACAATAAATGAGTTTTAATATGTCCAAATGCTTGCAGACTGGCTGGATTTCCTCCCGAGGGAGTTGTTCATATTTAAATTTATTTCAACAGAGAGGGAAAAATTATTGAGAAGGGAATATGGAAGTCTGAAATCCAGCCAGTCTGCAAGCATTTGGACATAAGCAAACATTGTTGAATTACTACCTGGTAAAAGAACAAGTATAAAAATTGAAAAATTGTTTTCAGGCGTTGCCTAGTAGGTGATTTGGTTCAGCCGGATGAATCTCACCCACGTGATAAAGGTTTCAGCTCTTTTACTTCACAAAAGTCAACAGATGGAAGAGTTGAGGAAATGTGGATGTTCAAACTTGGGCAGAATGGTGAATGTTACACAGTGTGTAAAGTGGCCACTTAAACCAGCCAATGACAGGTCATAAGCCCTGTAAATGCCTAGACTTCCATATTCCCTTCTCAATAATTTTTCCCTCTCTGTTGAAATAAATTTAAATATGAGTTTTAATATGCCTATAAACATATGTTTAGCTCCCGTCGGCGTTGACACTGAACGGCCGGCATTATTGTGGAAACGCAAATCATAAGTAACAATTTCAGCAATTTTTCATTTAATTTCATCTCTCGAATTTTACGATGTGCGCAAAACCGGCGCGAACCACCAGCCGCGCAAAACGTTATATTTATGTTACATTATTATAACAAAATGTTACATGGGACGGTGGGTGTCGTAATCTGTAATCGGAGATCAGGTGAGGGAGCAATAATTGATAATTCCGTGTGAATAATGGCGAGTTATTTACGACCACCCTGAAGGTACTCGGGAAGGGAGGGAGGGTCACCGGGCACCGGGCACCGGACACCGGACACCGGACACCGGACACCGGACACCGGACATGCGGACACTCGCGGAATACTTTGCCAGGCAAAAAGGGGCAACCATACGCTAGATACGAAATAATTATGATAAGGGAAAATTCCTACGTTGGTACCTCTTTTTATTTAGAATTTTGTTTACCAGTGACTGGATTTTGTCTTGACCTTAACAAAACCTCATGGTATTCTACAAAAGAGAGCAGGGCCCCCTATTACAATGGTAAGTTAACATTATTCTTCAATTTTATCTACAAAGTAACATGAAGTTTTCAGTATGAAAAGCAGAAAATGGATACAATTTTTTCTTCTAATCATGTTCAATTATAGGTTACCGACGAAGATACCTTAAATGTTCATGCAAATATACTCATTTTCGTACACAAATATAGTTTTTTCTCTATAGACAGTCGAATATAACTCTATTAACTTCCTATTTTATTTGGGGCTCAGAGCCGCAATTACAAACGCGAGTTATCGGTACATATCGAAACGGTATAAAGTAAAATTGATATTCATGTACGAAATTGTGAAGATTTGCATAAAAATTTTAAGTGTCTTCGTCATTCGTTTTTTTTTCGTCTTTTTTACTAATATTAAATTTTTACATAAAAAACTTAATTTTACTTTCTGGATAAAATTGAGGATTAATGTTAACTTCTTATTGTAAAACGGTCGCATTGGATGTGAATTTACATAAAAATAGTTTGTGGGGGAATGCCCCCTAAATAATAATTTGATAATTTTTTGCAAATATATTTATAAAGTGTTTTTACAAATATGTTTGCGAAAATTGAATCACATGGAAACAAATATTTGGCAAAATTCAATATTAATACAAATTACATGTTCTTGTTTACCCAATTAGTACATTCGATGTATATAAGTTTTAAACATTATTTATATTATTAATAAAGCATATAATACATGAACAAGATATTATACTCCCAGGAGTTATGGAAAAAACTCATTTGCGACGGTACATAAAAAGCAAACCTTTTGTGACAATACATAATATCAGTTAATACGATTAAAAATAATAAGAAAAAAAGAATATTAAAAAATTAATACAAAGTTTCATAAACTATCTATATGAATTATATTAGTAACTCTCACTATCAATAAGTCATAATCATTCCATGTCCACTCCCTAGTAGCATATGGAATCCACAAAGAGCCTCCATACCTCTCTATCGGCTGCCAAATCCTTTGCGTCATCCTAAGTCAAGTTTTCGTCCCGAAGCTCTGACATAAACTGCCGACGATCAGTCGGCAGTGGACGGTCTTCATTCCTCACAAAGTCAAACCACCGCACACCCAAGATTCTTCCGAGACTCCTATTTTCCAAACTCAGAATTTTGCTCTTTTGGGCCCCATTGACGTGCCACGATTCGCATCCGTGGAGGAGACTAGGTGTTATGCAGGCGTATATAGGCGGCATTTGGTTTTAAATAAGTAAATACCCGATCTCCAGACAGCCTCCATACTGCTGAATGTGGCGCCTGCAACTCCTAACCACACTCCCAGTTCTTAAAATCAAAAACTTTAAAAAGATTTATGTAATATTTTTTAATTACATTTGCGTTTCGGCTTTTAGTTTTTTAGTTCATCGAAGAGTTTATTAAATTGGGAATGGTTAATATTTTCCAGAGACTTTTAGGGGAACTTCGTTGAGGGAAATTTGGATACATGAAGATTTTTCGAGTTTCGTGTCTTGTTATAGTTATTTGTTATTTGGTTATTGTAGTCATCAACCACTTTTATTATTAAAATGAATATATTTTTTCCAATTTTAATATTTTCACCCAAACATCCGTAGACCGTTTAAAGTGGAACTGCGTAGTTAACTCATTTTCCTAATTTTAATGACTTGTACCCGTTTACCTCAGCGCCACAGTAACGATTACGAGATTTTTTGTAACCACATCAAAATTGAACTCCGATTCTTTCGTGGAGAAGAAAGCATCTTAACCATTAGACCTTTAAAAAAAAATTAAGCCAATCAACAGGCTTAAGTAAGCCCTAATAGATTGACATAAATGAGTAATACTTAATCTTAACATCCTTAAAATCTACTTAAATTAACAAAGTGTATAATTAACAAAATGTACGTACATAGCATAATCTAGGCGGAAATGGCTAGTGTGACATCGCGAGTCAGGAGAGACAACACCGCTTGCTTCTTAAATGCCTGCCCTTGCTGTAGGGACACATTGACAGTACCGTTTTGTGAGATTTCGTTCATTGTTTTGAGGATCCTCGGTAGAGGGGAAAAGAATCCGGTGTTAGTTTTATAATTTCCCACAGCAAAGACAGGATTGGTACGCAAGTTACGGCGAGGTACATTAAGGTTTATCTGAGCAAGGATATCATGGGCATCTATATAGTTAGATATTAATTTGTGTGAGAATATCAAACCAGCCAAAATCCTTCTGAATTCTAAGCTAAGACTTAGACCATAATGTAATACTCAGTTTTAAAAAAAGATTTACGAGCTACGTTTTGGCAACCCTGAAATTTCAGTACAGTCTGACCGCAAAATCGTTCTGTCGTATACGTTATACGTCCCCTCCTTTATCCATCAGATAAATTTACATTTTGATACAAAATAATTAGTGACTATTAAGGCGAAACTACGGAGAGAGGAGGATGGAGATATGATTTATGACTTATTATGACTTGCGTCGGAGGGGGACGAATGCTGGACGAGCTTTACTCGCGACCATAAATCTTGCGTACTCACATGACGGATAACCCTTCAGTCGCGCCCAATCAGAGCGCTTAAACTGGCTACACGAAAAATAATTCATTATCGGCCTAATGGGTATGAAGGCCGGCTCGAGAGATCGTGAGTTCGATTCCCCGAACCGGCAAAAAGTTTCGATGAAAGAAATTTCGCGAGATTTTCGATTCTGTATTTATTTATGTATGAAAACATTTTCATTCCATGTTTTTATCATCATCATTCCCTTTCCGCACCTAATGGTGCATAGGGCATTGCATTAGTATACCAATGGCAGCGTATCTTGATCATTGTTGTTACACGAAGGTAAGATGATCAGTCTTTCGCTTCAGGTACTAGTCCAGGGACTTCTATTCTATTCTAGTGTAAAACACCCTTTTAAATGTCCTATTATAGATGTTGTAAATAATCATAAATATTTAGGATTAATTATTGATTCTAAATTTAGCTGGGGTGTTCATATTGATGGAATCTGCGACAGATTAAGGTACTGGCTTAAGGTGATTTATGAAATTAAAAGCATACTACCTTTCAAAACGTTAAGATACATATATACCTCGCTCATTGAATCCATTATAGCTTACGGAGTGCGTGTCTGGGGTCTCACATTCCAGTCTCATCTGGGTAAAATTTATGATATTCAGGTGAGCGGGATAGCATAATCCGTGAGGCGAAACATATGGGCGAAAGTGTATATTTTAAATTATGTAATGTCCTGCCGGTAAAACAACTTTGTGACTACAAATTGATTGCAGATCACTTTGTCGATCCGGAATATAAAAAAAGAGTTTCCCACACTCACAACACTAGATTAAAAACTAAGGGCTCCCTGTCTGTTCCCCGAATAACAAATTACTTCGGAGAGCGAACATTAAACTGCGTTGTTCCAAGATTGTTCAATGATCTCCCACAAACCATCATTAACAAGAAAAATCTTCAAATGAAAAAAAAAGAACTGAAGAAATATCTTCTTGATACTTTATAGTGCCTGTTTATAAATAAATCTGTAAAATACAAATAAAATAAATGTAATTTAAACCTGTCATAAAAAAAAAAAAAATTAAAAAAATGTTTCCCACCGAAAAGTCTTTGGACTTAGAGGGTAACAAATTCTTTTATGTTTTTTTTAATTATAAAATAAACGCTGCTCTGCAGCACTGAAACTGAATCTGAAATCAATATTTCGTGTAAACTCTTGAATGGTAGGCAAATGCGCTGACCATTACACCTTGAAGCCGACATATTTTTAGACATTGTATTATGTGTTTTAAGATACATGTAAGTGCTCTGCTGTCCTTACGCGGAGTGCAGTATCAAGAATTTTTGACGATAATTTGTTAAATACAGATTCGGAATCACGAAAAAATATCTTTATTTTAGTTTTACTCATGTATTGATATTCCTTCAAGAACCGTGAAATCCAGGAGGCAGAACTGCAGTGACTAAGTTTTCAGTTTATAATTATTATTTTAACCTTTAATTTAGTTAAATCTATCTTTTAAATTTAAATGTTAATTAAAATATGAAAACTTAATGAACTTTTTTTTTTCATTTTTTGATACGTGGCATATAGTAATGACATGCCTAATTTTGAAACTATTAAACAACATTATTTTCCTCTAGCGCGTTTTTCTCAGAAACAATATGTCTAGCAGGGCCCCGATTACAATGGGAAGTGAACAGAGTTATCTACGACTATCTATAAAGAAAACCCGATATTTGTGTACGAAAATAAGTATATTTGCATGAACATTAAAAATACTATCGTCGGTAACCAATAATTGCACATGGGAGCAAAGGTTTTCACGGTCAATATTATCAATATGTTTCTCGTATGTGTTGGATTTGTTTCGAGCTACCATTGCAGGAGCCATCTTTAGGGTAAACTGAGTGTTTTGTATAAAAAAGTATGTGTTTAACTACTAGTAATTTATACCGTGTCGCAGTCGGCAGTAAAAACGAATGGAAACGTCCCTACCTATTTTCTACAAAACACTCAGTTTACCGTGAAGATAGCTTCTGCAATTTTAGCCAAAACGTCGAAACAAATCCAACACACACACGGTCACCCAAAAAAGAAACATATTTATTGAACATGTTAAGAAGAAAAACTTGCATGCATTTTCTACTTTTCATACAGAAAACTTAATTTAACTCTGTAGATAAAATTGAAGATAAATATTAACTTTCCATTGTAATCGGGATACTTCACTCTTCTCACGGACAGTAGCACAGTCCATTCAAATATTCAATAGCCTCTGTTTTATGAGTGCGTAACAAAGAGTTTTTATTCTAGTGTGCCTACTAACACAAATGAAAATTGAATGTTTACTTGCTTCTCCGATAGTAGCTAACGCATAACAACGGGTTGATATTATATCATATTATTATCAGGAAACTTAATTTTACTTTGTAAATAAAAATTAAAGATAAATGTTGACTTTCCATTGGAATTCGGGCCCAGGGCTCGATTACTATGGGAAGTTAACAATGTTACTTATTATTATTATTATTGTGGATAACTTATATAGCGCCATTTTCGTAACAAAACACGTCAAGGGCGCTTTACATAGTGATTCTTTTAAATTTTTTTTTCAATTACAATAATTTATTTTGTTGTCACATGCTACGGATTTATTAAAATGATTTAGAGAACAAGTGGGTTTTAAGCTTCTTCCGAAACATCACTTCACTTTCACAGCCTAGCACCTCTGCTGGGAGAGCATTCCATGCCATAGGGCCTGCGACCGCAAATGCGCGTTCACTAAATTTAGTGCGCTGTTTGCGTAGAGGTAAAATAACTTTTCCTCTCGCCGTAGACGTAGCTGATCTAAGCGTTAGACGCCTGTCAGCTAGTTCATCTGGAATGCATAACTCCCTTAGATATTCCGGAGCAGAGCTGGGCAGTGACTTATACATAAGCCAACAGAGTTTGTATTCGACCCTCTGTGGAAAACGTAGCCAGTGTAGTTCCCGAAGTAGTGGAGTGATATGACTGAACTTAGAGACTCCGAAAATAAGTCTCGCTGCGGCATTCAATCCTGATTGTAGGCGAGTCATTTTACCTTCAATATTTAGCTTACCGTAACCGTCAATATTTTATTAAGTAAAAGAGAATTTTTGAAAAATAAGTACCTATTTACTTCTTTTTAAAAAAAAATATCTTCAATTATCGATTACATTAGATAGATTATTTTTTATGCTGTATTAGTTATCCACTAACCATATAACATGTCGGCCTCGTGGTACAATGGTCAGCTTGTTTGTCCACTGTGTTATTAGGTTCAAATTCTATCACTTCTTTACAATATTATAAATAATCCCACTTTGCCTGTTTATCTGAGAGAGCTCTTCCAACCTCTATCAGAACGTGAACTTCTCTTCGTCCTAGTAACGAGAGAACCCTTTTAATATCCTTTCACCGCTCTTATTTTCTTGCCTCCTCTTTCACAGTAGTAGCTGCTCGGTTGTGGAATAATCTACCATTATTTACCTACATCAAAATCAAGATTGAAATGTCACTATCTAAATATTTGAGTTGATTCTTTCTCCTTCTTCTTCCCTTCCTATCTCCTCTCCGTTCTTCATAGTATAGTGTTAATTTTTTTAAAGTTGATTTTTTTTTCATTTTGTGTAAAATTACAAGATAAAGTATAATTCCTTAGAATATGTCCATGTAATTTTCTTAATCTGAACGGTTTGGGTAGGTAGAAAAAATTGCCTTAAGGCAATATGCCCGCCCTTATATGAATATTTATTGTATATGTATATGAATTGTAAAATAATAGTAATAAGATGTCTCGGGTTCGATTCCTGACATGGTTGATATGAAATATTTATTAAAAAGGGTGTTTTCATTCATAGTCCCTTCACTGGTACCTGCACGTAAGACTGATCATTTTACCTTCATGTAGCAAAAAATGATTACTGTGTGAACACTGGGTAAAACAACATTGTTTATAGAACTTATAAGTGTTGGTACATCGACCTTTAAATCGCGATAAAAAATTACTTATGTTTTGCGTATTGAGAAAGTTTAATGGTTTTCTTTGTTTTTTTATTTGTCAATGTACTATTAAACTAAAACAATATTTTTTTAAATTTTTGTACATCGTTTTGACGGCACGACGACTTTTCAAAGTTTTGTATTTCTGAAATAACTCCGCATGTGAGGTCAGAGGTTCTTTTCCGCTTAGTTAAAATCAGTTCTTCCTATTTGTCCATCCACGGTAAGGAAACCGGAAATCTTCCGTGGCTCTCATCATAGGTTGATTCATATATCAACTTTAAAATACCTAAATTTTGTAAACGGGGTCTAGAATTCCAATCGTCTATGCGCTTAGTAGCTGCAAGGCGTGTTGTAATCTTACTCCTTTTTATTATTTATATTATTATTATTTTTTAATACACTAAATTTATTTGTCAATTTTTAAAATGTGTAAATGGGGGCTTAATTTCTAACTGTCTATGCGCTCTGTAGCTGCAAGACGTCTTGTAATCTAGCTCCTATCTGTTATAATTTTTAATTGATCTTAATTGAAAACGAGGAACTAGAATCCCAACCGTCCATGCGCTCTGTAGCTGCAAGACGTACTGGGATATTTATTAATTGTACAGCGCCTTTGAGGTGATTTTCACAAAAATGGCGCTTTATAAATTATCCAACTATATATATATATATGAACCAGTGACGTCATTTAAAGTAGTTCGTTCTTATTAAAATGTTTTTTTTAATTTTTTTAGTACATTTTCAGGAAACTGCCGTACAATTTGATGCTCCAATTTTTACCGCGCGCAGGAAAACATTCATCGTATCCAATTACCCGTAGGGCTGAAGTTCCTCATTGGTCCAAAACTTCCATAAAGTTAACTTTTAATAGTGTGTTCAAAAGTTTCCAAGTAGCAAGCGTGATATTGAACTTCTACAATGCCGAAAACGAGTTTCAACGACTTAATTCGCGTAAAATAATCCAACGAACCAGAACGTAACGTACGTGTAGGGTTCATAGTCCATAATCGGTGACACACACGTGCTAAAACGTTTCACATGAAATAGTGTGATGACCGAAGAAAGCAATGTCATCATTTTCTATAGAATCTAATACAACATTATAATGCAACTCTAACAGTATTGCACATAAATCAGGAGCATCGTTCTGCAATACATTCACATCGTCCGTACCATGAAGAAATGAACTACAAAAGAACGTGGTCTATAAAGAGACCACAGGATGCAACGCCGACCAGCTTGACGAAGTCACTCAGTTCCAGCATGTAGTTCAAGTGCAGCTCTTCAACCCATCGTCGCCTCTACGCTCTCGCTACACAACCAAGTACTGTGTCTTATTTACCATGTAATAAATACGAATTAAACAGCAATCTCGCGTCTTCTCTGTCAATCTCTAACTGGGGTAGGAGCTCTAACCCCCGACACCATAATTCGTACATACGTCGCGGCCAGAGGCTGAAATAAAATTATTTTGCTCGCAGGTCAGCGCCTGCACCGACTGATCTCACCACGCTCCCGACTCCCGACCAATCATAGCATGACGTGGGACTTTCTGATTGGCTAGAGCTCTCGCTTAAGTAAGCGTGCCAGTTACGATGTCTATGTCCGTAATATGATAAAATAAAAAACCATAACTATCACGGAAATCGCATTTCGGAAAAATTAACAGGTAACAATACAAATGTACAAAAAAGCCCTAATGGCTCAAATTACAGAATTTTAATCAATTTTACGAAATATCTAGTTACTCTTACCAAATTATAATCATTACGAGTTAATGACAATGGTTATTAGTAAAAACAGCTGATTTCACCTATCAATGTTACAAGAGAAATAACCAGTTTAAAATTGACATTTGAGTGGTGAGCACACGGAAATATTTTTTGTGTTTAACACATTTTGGATATAAAATATTGTTTTACTAATAAGTTTAATCTGGTAAGTTTACATTTTGATATCTATATTATTTGGAGGAAGTTGTGTTTTTATTATTATTTGTTAATCGGGAGTCGGGTTGTGGTCCCGTGGCGTTGCGGACTCACGGATCAGAGGTCCGAGGTTCGAACCCCACTCTACCCTAACTTGATTTCCATTTTCTAATAGTGAGTTATTTACAACTTGTTGAAAATGGCCACCAAAATTGAAATATTTGGGCAAATTATAGGAGCGCTTATATTTCTTTTATAAAAAAAAATAAAAAATATATAATCATATAAAGTAAGCAAAAAAAAAATATTTTTATTATCAGCGCATTAATTTTTTCAAGTTTTGTATTTCTGAAAAAACTCCGCGTGTGACGTCTGAGGTTCTTCTCTGTAATTTCTCCCGATTGGTTAGTTTACGGTGAGCAAACCGGATATCCTTCACAGCTCTCATATCATTGGTTGGTTAATATGAACCAGTGACAGTAGTTCGTTTTATGAAAATATTTATTATTATTTTTTTCGTACATATTCAAAAAACTTTGTTGTACAGTTTAATGCTCTAATTTTTACAGCGCGCAAGAAAATATCTTTTGTATCCAATTTCCATAGGGCTGGAGTTTCTTTTTATCGAAATCAACGGAAGTCCTGTTGCATACAATAAACGGAGAGATGTTTTCGAAAGGTCCATTTTTGAAACGATTTTTTCTTGTGATTGATTTCATTTACTTATACCGCGATCCTCCTGCTGCTCCGGGATTTGACTCGAATAAGACAGACCACGGCCGTATTTATAGCTTCCACATGAAGTGTTTTGACCTTTTATGTGTATTTCATTTAAATTATTTATTGACAATTCTTGATGGAATTCCATTGTAATGATGTAATAACTTATATTTACATATAAGTTATTAATTTAAAAAATACTTGGTACACTTCCACTTATTTATCGACGGGAACCTCTCTGTGTCCAGGCGGATGAAAAACACACTTTTATGTGTTAAATAGAACCTTGGACGAAAGTTTTCGATTTGATGGCTGTTCTCAGTTAAAAATCCTAAATAAAGTCCGCCTCGTTGTGCAGTGGTTGGCGCATTTGTCTACCGTTCTTCTGGTCGTATTCGATTTCTAATAGTCTGTTAGGTGATCAGTCTTATGTTTTACGTGCCAATCCAGGGTCTATGAAATATTGCAGTGTGGAATAATATATAAACAAATATTTTATGTTGCCCCTACAAGGAATCGAACCCAGGACGTCAAGCATGGTAGGCAAACACGCCCTACTAGGCGGACTTATCTCCACTCGATTGCCTTTTTCAAGATTTTTTCCTGACAGTAGCCACTGAATCGAAAACACTCGTCCAGTATGCTGGTTCTATTTCATACACAGAACTGTATTCTTCATTCACCCGAACGCAGACAGCACGGCTACCTAGAAACACTTATTTTGTTGATGCTACATAACTATTTTTTGACAAACTGTTCCCATTGTAGGTAGACCCACGTTTGACGAGATGTTTTGACTAAAGTTGCAAACATTTGAACGAGACGTTATTTTCTAATTTCCTTTTGACGTTTTGTCGGCCTTGACGCCTGTCATAGCCATTTCGTCCAAATGGCAAGTGTTCGTTCAATTAATAACTCGGGCTGCGTCTTTAATCTTTCCCTGTTGTTATCATCCGGTTAAAGCTAACCAGGTTTTAATCAGAGCTCGTAAATGGCGCGATATTCAATTTAACGCATTGGTCACGCAGGGTTGGAGTTGATGCGAGATGTAATATACAACAGCGGGAAAAATTATGTTCTCACTTGAATTTTATAAAAAAGAGTACAAGGATATTTAATATTTAGATTTTAATATTTTTAAAATAACTGATGTTCGGTGTTTGATTTTCTCCGCCTTGTTCCAACTGTGTAATGGAATTTTAAAAAAAATTTCTTCTTTAAATTTATTTCAACAGAGAGGGAAAAAAAATGAGAAGGGAATATGGAAGTCTAGGCATTTACAGGGCTTATGACCTGCCATTGGCTGGTTTAATTTGCCACTTTACACACTGTGTAACATTCACCGTTCTGCCCATGTTTGAACATTCACATTTCCTCAACGCGATGAGGGGTTACACTTGGCTGCACTTGGACTTCGCGCTGTTCGGGCTGTCTGTTTGGGCTAACTGGTTAGATTAGGTTTCTGACTGGGTGTTACCACGCCCTGTGGTCTTTTTATAGGCCACGTTGCTTTGTTCTTCACGTCTTCATGGTAGGAACGATGTTAATGTACTTCAGGACGTTACTCTCGTCGTTATGTGCAATACGGTTCCTTAGAACAGGCATCGCCTACATAGGAACCGATAGATCCTTTCAATTATTCCGCTATACCATACTCCTCCGTTGTTTGATTTATCCTTAGTGTTTAAGTTAAATATTTGTGTGTAATTTTGCTCATGTAATTTTTCTTATATATAAATAAATACTGTTAGACATGCATAATACGTTGTACTGGATCCAATATAAAATGATGACCCGCTTCATCGGTCGTCATTATATTTCAGGTGAAATGATTAAGCACTCGTGTGCGTCATCGATCATGGACTATGAACCCCACAAAACTGTGCGTTAATTTTTGAAAACCATTTTAATTTCTGGAATATTTTAATAAATTTTGATTTTTGTTTAAAGATGATGTCATCATTTGCTTTTGAAAAAAATGTACATGTAAAGCAAACTTAGATTAAACCGGTGTGTCTTAATATCTTATTTCTACGTAAGCCCTTCACACCGTCTTCGTCCGCGTTGCGTCGTCGTCGGCGCGCGCGGCGTCGTGACACGCCGCGCCACCAACAGACAGACTTCGCCGCCTGCATTATTAAAATGATTCACTTAGAAAAAACGAAATGCAACTGTAGACCCGCACTAATTTTTCAATTCTTTATACGCAGCATTATTTGTTTAGTACACCATTGAAACCAAACAGGGTAAGAATTTATGACTTTCATTGCATTATTTTCGGGATTGGACACATAATCTGAACTAATGGAAGAATCGTCACACAATGAGGTCCTTATTACATTATTAAATGCAGAGACCCGTTTAATTTATTGATGAGAATTAATTTATAACAAGCTCGCTTGCCGAGTTACCCGGTGTCATTCCAACTTCATTATTCGATAACATTACCTTCTTTAACTAATATTAGCTTTTTGCTACGCCATTGCACGACGTCTGATGTTACATGACTTGATTTAAATCACAGATGAATTTGCTTCTATGAATCACGCGGAAAAAAGAAACTACCAGCCGTAAAAAAAAACAAATAGATTTAACTTTTCGTGGCCATTTCGACCCCAAAAATATCGGATTACATATGTCTAGTCAATCAAACATTTCTTGTTTCAACTATTATCTGAAAAAAAAACATACGTATTGACGCTCAATTGACGTTTAAACTGATTACATAAAGTGTATCGAAAATGATGTAGGAGAATCTCTCCTCATCCAGTTAAGTTATGGTACTTTTTCTAACTTGCCAACGTAAAAGTTTTTACCAATCTTTTGGAATCCTTTTATTCACTAATGTGAACTTTATAAAATCATAATCAACTCCATCTCAATCTCAAGAAAAACTCCCTTTACCTCTATTTCCAGTAATCACCCTCTCACTCACTCAATTCAACTACAACAAGACCTAGACAGTATTTATGAATGGACCAAGAAATGGGTTTTCACACTAATTTAAATAAATCTACAGTTCTTCACATCGCGCATCAGCTCAAAAAACCCCAAACTTAAATAAAATCTAAATGGCGTAGATTTAAAAGCTATGAAACAACAAAAAGACCTCGGAATAACAATAACAGATGATTTAAAATGGAAATATCACATAACTAAAAAATCTAATTCAATTATCTACTTGATGAATAAAAGCCTTCTCATATATAACACCGAATATGCTACTAAAAATATACAAAATCTATATCAGACCTACTCTCAAATACGTGTTTCAGATATGGTATCCCTATTTCGTAAGGGATATGAACTTGTTGGAAAGAGTCCAAAGACGAGCTACAAGGTTGTCGCCGGCCCTAAAACAGCTTCCATATGTGGAGAGACTGGAAACTCTCGGTCTCACAACGCTGCAGGAACGGCGAGAAGGGGGTGACCTGATAGAGACATACAAGATACTCAACAGTCACTATAGCTGTCCAAATTTGGATCCCATGTTCAAGCTCAAACAAGATGCTCGTCTTCGAGGCCACATTCTCAGGCTGGAGAAAACGATATTCAATCTAAATCCACGGAAGCATTTCCTGAGCAAAAGGGTTGTTGATGGTTGGAATAAGCTCCCACAAGAGCTGATTTCAATGTGTAGTCTCAATGGGTTCAAAAAGGGACTAGATTGGTTTCGGAAAAGTTAAAGTGCGCCAACAACTGACTTTGGTTGAAATGGATTTAAGCATATTAGCTGTTCGCTTAAAATTAATACAGTAATAATAATAATAATAACCCTTAAGACCTTGCTTTCAGCATTTCTGAGTATCCTTTTGATACAAACAGCGTCAGCCCGCGCTTGCACGGCATACGTCATGAGGGCTGTTAAATTATGACAGAAATAAACTCAGATAATGATCAGAATCAGCATGATTAGAAAAATTCCAATTCTTTTCTTGGGTTTCTCTTTCTTTATTATATTCATTTAAGTGACTGATTGCTTCTCTTACGAGAGTGGCTTTTTCAGACGTGTACTTATATCATGCATTAGAACATGGTAACCTTAAAATGGCGTAAGCTTTTTAAATGACGGTTTAACCTTTGTAGGGGCCGTCAGGGTCTCCTAGTCAGGTCCATGATTGATGACCCTCGGTGTCCAACGCGAGTAATTGAATTTCGAGTACGGAGGGCGTGTCCCACCAGCCTATAATGGGGGCGTTAGTTCCGCCATTGTTACAGATCCGTAGACAATGAACGCTGCCACGGACGCCCTATTGGTGCCGACTAACAATGAACTGGAGGACTAGGCAACCATCAGTCCTCAGGTCCTCCGCCACAGTCTGCTTAGGATATCTAGTGTTGGTCCTGTACTCCAGATCAAAGTGCCGAAGTTCACTCTCCTTCCTACCTCAACTCGATAACTATCAGATTTAGCGATGCTGTTCAAAATATTAAATAATATTTTCGACGGCGCCAAACTCTTGAATTTTATAAATTTTTGTAAAAGACAGCGTGAAACTAGGCGAACTATTGCCTCCTCCAAAGGAATATATGGATACATTGCTTCTCTCACTTCATATGTATGCTAAAATTATGGGTTTAAGTGTATATGATTTTTTCTCTCTATGTTTGCCACCGAAATTTTTTTGTTTCTTGTTTTTATACACACAATTTCGTTTTTAGAAATATATTTTTTCGTGACTTAAAATAGGTACTTATTTTTCAAAAATTCTCTTTTACTTTATAAAATATTGAAGGTAACGGTAAGGTAAACATTGAAGGTAAAATGACTCGCCTACAATCTGTATTGAATGCCGCAGCGAGACTTATTTTCGAAATCTCTAAGTTCAGTCATATCACTCCACTACTTCGGGAACTACACTGGCTACGTTTTCCATAGAGGGTCGAATACAAATTCTGTTGGCTTATGTATAAGTCACTGCACAACTCTGCTCCGGAATATCTAAGGGAACTATGCATTCCAGATGAACTAGTTGACAGGCGTCGTCTCACGCTTAGATCAGCTACGTCTACGGCGAGAGGAAAAGTTATTATACCTCTACGCAAACAGCGCACTAAATTTAGTGAACGCGCATTTGCGGTCGCAGGCCCTATGGCATGGAATGCTCTCCCAGCAGAGGTGCGAGGCTGTGAAAAAAACTTAAAGCCCACATGTTCTCTAAATCATTTGAATAAATCTGTAGCATGTGGCAACAAAATAAATTATTTTAATTAAAGTACAAATTTAAAAGAATCACTATGTAAAGCGCCCTTGAGGTATTTTATTACGAAAATGGCGCTATATAAGTTATCCATAATAATAATAATAATAAAGTTATTATATTTGTTACAATCAACATATATAGGATAGTTTCCCGAAACCAAGTTTTGTAAAATTTCCATTGAAAATAAACGTGAAAATGGCATTTTTTAATAAAAAATTGTAAAAGCGCCATCTATGAATAATTAGTTTCATACTTTCGTTTCGAATCACCTTAACCACGAACTTAAATGCCATTTACTTCGCACTAGTAACGTGTCTATGACAACTTGATCACATAAAATTACGTGGTTTCTAGTGGATAAATGACATTCGAAATACATTCTTCAATACACGGCACTC
Source organism: Micrasema longulum (assembly GCF_059751315.1). Classification (NCBI taxonomy): domain Eukaryota; kingdom Metazoa; phylum Arthropoda; class Insecta; order Trichoptera; family Brachycentridae; genus Micrasema; species Micrasema longulum. The sequence goes on from NW_028278623.1 coordinate 298,512, forward strand.
GGTTCAGCGTATCAAAAGGTTAAATAGACTAAGCTAACGACTCTACTTTTTATACAATTTATTTTAACACGCTCACGTAATTTCCTCGCATTGTAGCTCTATAACGGCCTCGACTCCACGCCGAGCTCCTAACTCCTAACTCCTAACGTGTTATTCGTTACTTCATGAGATGTGCTTCACGGCCAATCAAAATGTTCGGATCATTTCAATAACCGTTGATAATTCAATAATAAGGCGTGTGGATTACATAGATACTCCTTTATCTTTTCCAATCATTAGAGATTTAAGCACAGCTCTCGCTTGGCTCATGTAACGAGTGCTTGACTTACGAACTCTCGTACTAACGGCTAACGACCCTTGATGTAATAAACAAGTATTGGGATGTAATTAACTAGGAATTATTAAGAGATTATTTATTATCTTACTGAGAAAGCGGTTGTCAATGCAAGTAAAAAAGAACATTTGAACATTTAAAAGGCTGTGCTTCAAAATTACTTTACGCGCGGTGATGTTCATCGTGTCATTACAAGCAAAAGACAGAATATTCTGAAGTCCAAACGTTTTTAAAATAACTAATTCTCCCATGCTGTTAAATAATTCTTTTTACATATTAAAAAAAAAAAACAATAACATAATTTAGGCCTGTTTGAACAAAGTAAATTCAAAATCATGAATACGCCGGTCGTATAACTAGCGTGCACTCTCGTCCACTGCCAAAAACCGACTGATTTAACAAATGTCTTCTTTCGTTTTTGTCACTTTCGCACAAACACCGGCCACATAACAGCAAATCTGTCTTTTTTGTTATAAGTACTATTCTCGTGCTCTATTTTATACAGTAAAACAGAAGATTTATTATTTTTATTTTTTTTATTTATTTACTTAAGTTAGTTAATATTACATTGTAGATTAACTAATATATTTACAATTATAACAAAACTTATTAAATATTTCTTACATAACTACATTATTAAAATAAACATAACATTTTTTTTTTAAATCCGTAAGTTTTCTTTCATTCTTCATACTTTTAGGCATCTCATCATACAGTTTTAACCCTTCATACATTAAGCTATTTTGTGATTTTGTTTTTTTCTTAAGTGCTAGTCTTATCCTATTTCTATTTCTTGTCCTATATTTATGTACATTTCTATTTAATATAATTTCACTTATAAAATACTTTGGCATGAGATTATTAAACACTTTATCTATAAATACAAATACATTATACAATAGTCTTTTCTTTATTCCTATCCAGTTCAATGGTATTGGAATAATTTTCATTCGTATATATATTATTTGCCTAGAAAGGATAAATGTTTTTTTGTATTGAAATTCAAAATACTTTCCAAATCCGATGTGAAAAAGTCCATTTAAAGATTAAGAAAAATACAACTTCATATTTTAAATAAATAAAACAGATATTTCAAGTCTCGTATCCTATGTAGACTCGTGTTACATTATAGCCACACACTAATAAAGCAATCGC